>NC_142125.1:27519578-27682078 GCF_056152115.1 Neolamprologus brichardi
TTACAAAAACTGGTTTTGTGGCCACAGTAGAGATTTCCTTCCTACATTCATGGCTATATTTACAGCTCTAAAATATCTCCACGAGATGCTCCTCTTTCTCACTCACTGCAGCCTACCTGTGTCTGAATGTGACCGCATGACAACAAACCACAGCAGAGCAAAGAAGAGGAGGTGAAGAAACGTGTGCTTGTGTGAGAAGAGTGCTGTTTGTACAGACTACTACTGTTTGATGAAACTGGAGCAACCTATTGAACTAAGAGAAGAAAAACAAACTAAAGCATTGATCCTGTCATCCCAGTAATGATTTAATACTAATACCAACACTGGTATTGATACTATCAATATTTGGATCAGTCCAACCATCCCTCATATGGGCTTATGTTGTCCTGTACAACAAATACTTTAACACTTCAAAAAAGAATCATCATAAGGCAAACTTAGATAGGGCTGGTCTGCTTTCTCATGCATATTAACAGGGACGTCCAATTCTTAATCCATAGGGTTTAATATGATGTTGGCCCACCTTTTACAGTTAAAACAGCTTCATGGCAACTGCAAAACCCACACTCATCCACTGGGTTGTCAGACGAAGAAGTGTGATTCACCTAAAGTCCATTGGCGGCGTGCTTTACACCACTGCATCTGACACTTTGCATTGTGCTTAGTGATGTAAGGCTTGGGTGCAGCTGTTTCCATGGAAACACATTCCATGACGCTCTGTATGCACTGTTCTGATCTAATCTCAAGGTCACATGAACTTTAGAGATCTGTAGCAACTGACTCTGCAAAAAATCGGCAACCTCTGTGCACTATGAGCCTCAAAATCCTCTGACCTCACTCTGTGATTTTACGTGGACTGTCATTCCCAATCGCTTCCACTTTGGTATGATACCACTAACAGTTCACTGTGGAATATTTAGTAGTGAGGAAATTTCACGACTGGACTTGTTGCACACATGGCATCCAATCACAATACCATACCAGAATACGCTGAGCTGCTGAGAGTGACCCATTCTTTCACAAATATTTGTAGAAGCAGTCTGCATGCCTGGAAGTGACTGGGACACCTGAATTCATATTACCCTATTTATATTAGCCTACAGCTTTGTAGGGTTTCAGAGTGGTTTGATGTTGCAACATAAAAGCATTAATCCCGCTAAGTCTCCACTAAACATTTTAAATCTTTTTTTTTTCATGCATTCTAGATGGCAAATTTTATTATAACAGCTAGGGGAAGAAAGGGAAGAATAATTTTTCTACTAATTTCTATTTCTTCCCTTTAATTCTGTGACTGCCATAATGACATTTCCACTAGATGTGAATGATCACCTACCGTACCATTTCCACTTGTTGGTCTTTTGTGTCATTTAAGGCAGACTGCTCAGCCAGTCGGAACACCAATCAGTTAGTCAGATTTTAAGAACCATGATAATAGCATTAGAGTTAGATTTAACCATATGTAATACTTTCTAATAATCTGACAGCAACACAAAGAAACCATACATTTATTTCAAAACAGCACGTATCCTATTAAACTTTTGGCCTTGCACAGCTTCGGGAATTTAGCACTTTGAGGGAAGGGTCTGCCAGACTCCAAATAACAGAATTTATGAGCAGCTCTAATCAGTGAGGGTTGAAATAGCATCAGTAGAATTAATGCCATTATATCTGAAAAAAACAAAAAGTAAAAATAAACGTATATAAAAGAACCCTTCTTTTATTTTTTTCTCCCAATTCTAGTCAGCTCTCTGTTGTCAAAGAAAAAAAGCAAATAACAACAAAAAACAAAAATTATGCCCCAAAACCTTTATTAAAAACCAGAAAAAGCAAGCAAGGCTGAACCATATTGACATGTTTTCTCTGTGTCTCTCTGATACTTTACCTGGCAGCCTGTGGTTTGAATCAAATAACCTAAAAGTACAAGCATCTGAAAAAGAGACAATATCCAGTTACAAGCTTCATGTATTTTGTGGGTAAAAGCATAAAAGAATACATTTTATTACTGAATCTCGCTTCTGTGTGGATCAATATTTTCATGTCTTTCTTACATAAGAAATATTTAAGTCGGGAGGTGGAAAATAAACTCCAGGGGTCAGCAGATTAGAGGGAAAAAATTTTGTCACATCTGGCCTGTTGGGCTGCTGGTTATGTCCAACTCACATGTACGTTTTCCTGTGAGGAAAGCAGGCCTTTATACTTCACTTCGGGGACCTCACAGAGCATGCATCTTCATGAATTTAATTATTTAAAAGAAACCATATATTCACTTTACTGTGCCAACAACAACAGATAATGAGTGTGTGTTTCCTGTGATTAATCTTGTTTATTTGCATATTGTCTTTATGTGTGTATCCAAGGGTTCCTGTGCTGCACGCTTTACATCTGCATAGCTCAGTTTTGTTTGCATAAACCTGTTGTTGGCCTATTGATCGGTCTGCACTCTGAAACTGCCAATCAAATACATTTATAAAAGGAATTCTTGAATCAAAGTCTTTTCAGTCAAACCTCCTGGAAACATAAAAGAAGTAGATCAAATCCCGAGTAAATCCTCTGTGAAGAAGCGCAAAGAAAAGTCACCACACTTATGTGACTGTTGCACACTGGACAGAGTTGTAGTGACATTTGTTGGACAGCGACCTGCTTAGTGCAGCAGACAGACAGAGAAATGAGAACGTACCAGTCATCTGTTACAAGATTCACTTAGAAAAAAACATGGTGAAATATTTGTGCAGTCGCCTGTCGGGAAGAATCTGATCTAAATCAGAAAATGAAAGTGCAGAAGATCCATCTGAAAAGCCCATTTCTCGTGTTAACCAGAACTCCAATGAAGGGAAGGCAGTAAGAACATTTTGCTCTTATTTGACACTTTCTGCCTCCTCTTACTTGACTCGTTCTCTTGTCTGGTGCTAGCACATCTTCCTCTCTGGTCATGTAGGTGGAAGAGTGAACGAGGAGAGTTATATTAGTCCTGATTTTTACCTGAGGTTATTTTGAAGAAGAGGCATTTCCTGTTGAGTAGCAGATGGAGGTACATGCTGTTCAGGTGAGGAATCCAATGATGGGACACACAAAGGAACTCACATTAACACAACAACCCACCCCCTCAATATTAGAGCATGTACAGTATGTCATGCTCCAAGTGTTACAGCCTCCTGTTTGACGGGTGTAAAGGGTGCCAAGCTGAGGATGTGTTGATGATGTAAATTAAATGTTCATTAATTTGGGACAAATTCAGGATCATCAAGCTAGGAGGTGGGGTGAATCCATTTCATGCTGAACAGCTGAGTCTGACAGTTCAAAAGACGTTCATTCACATGAAAGTCTTTCTACTAAAAGTGCGCATGAGTTGAATATGCTTAAGACCAGAAGTACTCGTCAGAATGGTCCCCCAGAATTGAATTAATATAGATATATATATATTGCTGTTATTTATGAGGAAACAGCATGTAAGGCCTTGTTCACATAGGCCTAAAGACCAGTCAGTAACCAGACGCTGCTACGCAAATTGTGGTTTCCCTGAGTGGTTGTTGAGTGGCTGCTGGAGGTTCCTACTGTAACCTTCGACCAGAAATATTATTACTGCTGCATCAAAAACGTCCTTGCGATTGTCCTTGTCACCAACAGATTTGCAC
This sequence comes from Neolamprologus brichardi, assembly GCF_056152115.1. Taxonomy (NCBI): domain Eukaryota; kingdom Metazoa; phylum Chordata; class Actinopteri; order Cichliformes; family Cichlidae; genus Neolamprologus; species Neolamprologus brichardi. The sequence continues at coordinate 27,523,211 of NC_142125.1, forward strand.
AATTACCCATAGTTTGCACAGAAGATACCAACTTGCCTGCAAAAACTTGAGCTGCATGAAAAAGTGCAACACGAAACCAAGAATGGAAAAGTTGTGGCTTACAGCTTTTACTTTGAAAGTGAACAGCCCCCATTTACAGTTTGCGATGCATTATCCGAGTTTCACTACTGCTTAGCCATGTTAAGGTTATCCATATAGCACACACCAAAGTGCTGCACATCACTCCTAAACTTCACAGGTACCCAGTGCGGTGATGTCAGGATAGGATAAATATGTTTGCACGACCATTTTCCAGAGCCTACCAGAAGCATCTCAGTCTAACTGTATTTAAGTAATGTTTTTTCTGTATTTAAGATCTTAATCTCAAAAGTAACTGCTAACAGGTCAGAAATAACAATGTCAACTACCTGTCAATATGATTATTATCAACAATAAAGGCTGATTTGTCTGGGGAAATACCGTTCACCTGTGTTTTATACGTCACATTTCTTCACTTGCTGGTCAGCAGTGTCAAATAATTCATCATCACTCTCATGTTCCTTCAAGGTTTTGTGTCCTCCTTTTTCTTTTGATCTCAGTTTAGTTTCTTGGGTCCAGTCATTTCTTTTGTCTGCTTGGATTAGACGGTTTATCCTGCCGGTTCTGTGGAGCGCCTTTTGTTTCTGTTTCTTGTCAACAAAACTCTCTGCCATCTGGAGAATCCACGTCCTCCATGTGGGTCCATTTCTCACCACACCCTCGGCACATATATCATCATAAGTCATCATAGAGGAAAAAATCTAAATCAAAACCCCTTTAAATGAACTCTGTTTTGTGAACAGATCTTTTTGATCTTTACCTTTTAAATATTTTCTTTCCTTTGAATAATAAGCAGAGATTTTGTATCCCTTGCAGACCTCACCAACACCTCTGATAAGTGGCACCCAGAAAGCTTAAGGATAGCTCATTTAACTACACTGTAAAATCTAATTAGTTCCCAGAACTCAAAAAAATTAAGGAAACTCGTTGCCTCAAAAAAAAAAACAAACTAAGTAAAGCTTACTTAAGATGACTGTTAGGAAAACTTATACAGTGCAAGTCTGCAGTATTAAGAATAACTTGGTATTTCTGACTGTACAATTTTAATTGTTTACCTACTGACAAACATTTCAAGTTCAACTAAATGAAAAAACAATTTGTGGTAACCTGAATATGATTAAAAATAATTAACAACACTTTTTGTAATGATGTTAAGATGAGCCCAACTTTTATTTTCAAACACAACAAAGTATAACAGCCAACATACTGGACACTGTTCTGCTGAACAACAAACAATTATATTACCATCACTGTTATCTTACAATGAAACAAAGTCTCAGATGTAATTATTCTGAAAATAAGTTTAGGCCTACCACAAGTTTGTTTTGTACTTGCATTACTTCTATAATCAAAATAAAATATCTGTTGTTCTGTCACAAGTGCAGTCTCTGATTTAAACAACACATTTGTTTTTCATTCCAACACAGGAGCTGGAATGTTGTATTATTTTAAGGATGCTTGTTTCCAGTCCAGGCATTACTGCCTGAATGACTATCATGGATCGAGGTGATCCAAATGTAGGTGCAGAAGAAGGTCTTTAACTTCCCTTAAGTACAGTGGCAGTGGATGTGGGTTGGAGATGCAATGAGCTTGAACCTGCAAGCGACCATCTTCACTGACCACACCATCTGTGACGGAGGACTCATCTCTCCTGTTGTCCTGCAAGCAAACAATCATATTTTTTGAAACATGAACTTAATTGCTTTCTTAAAACATTTTTTCTGCATTTGGTATAAAACAGACTCCAATTTACACAATCTCAGGCTCCCTCCCCACCAGAGAGGTGACATTAGCCCTGACCACCACTCAACACACAATAATGTAATGAAAGCATCATTTTAAAAAGAGCTGTGCAAACATGGCCAATAACTTTCATTCAAATGATGTGCAAAATGATTTGGGCACAAAACAAAATTTTGCTGTTAGAAAACTTGCAGACTTCACTATATACAGTGTAGACCCTCTAAACTAAGTTTGGGGGATGTGATCTTTCAAGAAATGCAGACAAACTGTTGTTGTTTGTTTACTTACACAGCATGTCTTGTAGAATTAACTGGAGTCACCAGCAACAGCATCGTGCAGTCATATCTCAAGTCTAATAACAGAAGACAGGAAAAGATCAGTACAGAAACAACTTTCCCAAACCAAAGCACAAATAAAACAATAAGTAAAACAGGCTGATCTAAAGTATGATTAAAGTTCAGCCTGATTAATATAAATGTCACTGACTAATTGTTATAATAATAATAATAATAATAATAATAATATATTGGAAAACCAAAATACTTACCACTGAGTTGATGTATTTCTGTCCAACAACAGGAGTGCTGGTCCCGAACCTCAAAGACAGTAAGAAGCAAGCAGAGGGAGAAAAAACAGAACATTTTTCAGAAACTGATTTGATCCTTAATGGCTGTGCAATTATTGTAACATAGAGTTTGCTTATGTTGTTAAATAAAGGCTAGATTTGACATTAATAGATGCCACAGATGTTCAAAAGCTGCCACAAAGCATGAAAAAAAAATATGGACGTCTCTGAAAACATTGGAGCATTTTTGCAAATATGTGATTCTTGATAAATTGAGCAGATATTTGAACTTTACACAGCTACATTCTCGCCTGAAAATATCTTAAAAGTTTATTTTGTGACCCAGAAAAAGTAATACGTTTTTTAGCCGCGCTCCTCCGCCATTACTGCGCTTACTAGTACGCACAGGCTTCAACAACCAGCGACAAATGTGATCCTCCTTTTCCCCAGACTACCCTTTCTGGGTCACAAAATAACATTTTAAGATATTTTCAGGCGAGAATGTAGCTGTGTAATGCTCAAATATCTACTTAATTTATCAAAATATCACATATTTGCAAAAGTGCTTCCACGTTTTCGGAGAGCTCTGTTATCCACCAGCACGATAGCTGACCGGGAGGTCAAGGCTTGATAGAGTCCGCGAGCACAGCTAACTCCTGGCTTATTGTTTTTAACCCCCCTGCGGTCTTTTGCTACTCAGGTTAAACATGATATATATATATAAAATATATATATATATATATATAATTATTTAGGGCTATGGCTTGAAAATACCCCCCACCCCTAACGTTGCACCTCCAGAAGAATTGTCTGGGCTCTTATCTCACTTTTTTTTATTTCAAACAATCAACAGAAAATTTCACCGACATATTTTTTATAAGGTTTTTAAGGCTGTGGTGTTAATTTTTAAGTAACATGAACCCAGCGGCAGCAGCAACGCTAGGCTAACACTAACTAGCTAGCTAGATTATAAACCTGGTGCTAAACTAAGAGAAGCCACAAAATCAGTTTGAATAAGAGTAAACATTTACTCACCAAGTCAGTGTATCAGGTAAAGATTCACAGCAATGACAATAATATCTTGAGCTGACGCTTTTCCAGGTTTGCTCAATATATTCCATAACAAATGCACCGTGAATATGCGGACTGATCCGACAGGGAGGAGGACGGTAGTGACGTGGCATTTTCAAAACACATCTTTCATCCTTCCGCACTGAGAAGCAAAACTTCCAGCTTACTTGGTTTTTCTAAGTTAAGACAACTCAAATAAATTGAGTTGATCATTTTTACATAAAAAGTACTTGCAACTTATTTAAATCGAGCTCTGATAACAAATTGATAAAATTGAGTTCAGCCTATTTAATATTTTTAATTAAACACAATATTACATTTTACAGTGTAGAGCCATTATTCAGCTTTCAGTCTGTGGACTGGATGGTTTTCACATCTGATGCACACACAGGGGAATAGTTTGCTTAAAGAGAACATTAAACTTTAAATTGTGTTTCTGGATCACACCCAGAATCAACAACAGGCTTTACACTTCAGAAAACAGAAGTGTAATCTCAAAATCTCAAACGCCTTCTGGCTAGAAAATAAATCCCCAAACCTGGGCTATTGCAGGGCTTTGGTACTGTGCTATACTCACCAGACACTGTAAGGTACACCGTCACACTGCTGATTTGGACCCTCTTTGCCTTTCAAACTGCTTCAGTACTTCATTGCACAGCATCAGGAAGGTGCTAGAACCACTTGCTCCCCTTGTCTATATCAGTGTTTCCCAACTATTGTGCAGCAGCACATAGGTGTGCTGTGAGAAATGATCAGGTGTGCTGTGGAAGATTATCTGGTTCACCTGATTATTACTCCAAGTAACGGCGTGAGTAAACGGGAGAACAATTACATTCTCTTCCACTAGAGGGCAGTACAACTACCTGCTCTAATTAAATGTGTTGCCATTAAAATCGCTGAAGATGAAGAAGAAATTACGTAATAGTTACTGTGAGTGAGACAACACAGCAAGCAGTGTTGGGACTAACGCGTTATTAAGTAACGCGTTACAGTAACTACGTTATTATTGTGGTAACGAGCACGGTAACTAGTTATTATGCCAAAATCAGGAACGCGTTAGTCGTTACTGGGATTTAGATAGGGTCGTTACTCGTTACTGTGTGTGGTGGCTATCGCTGAGCTTCCACAGATTCAGTAACATTAGCAAGTGGTGGAGGCCAGCAGGTGGATGAGAGAAAGGGGAGGCAGGAGGAGGAGCAGAGACCCGAGGCAGCCGCCGGTCCGAGTGTGAACTGAACTTCAGGTAAGAAGTTATGACCTGCAGTCTATCTGGGTCAGATATAAACCAAGTTTAGGTGGAGTTTATTTTTATTATTCTGACTTTTTCGTACTGCGTGCTAGCTAGCATGACGGAGTTTCTATACAGCTGGGTGGTGCTATGAAGATGTTGAACTTTATTTTGTTCATAAGGTTAATTATTAGAGTTTCCAACCGTCCCGTAAAAAACAGAATCGTCTCGTATTCAGAGAAAATATTACGCGTTTCTTATTGAGGTGAAAAGGAACAGTCACAGACACAAAGCTGGAGTTATTCTGTCTTTGCTGTCAGCTGCCTCTTCTTCTCTCATTCTCCTCCCTCCCTCTCCTGTTTCTACTTCAATCATGAAACTGATCAATGATCAGCTGATCAGCTTTTCTCTCTTGTTTGTTTATCGCCCACTTTGCGCCAGAAAGAGGAAACCAGCCGATGTCGCGTTAAACAACAGCAGCACGTTTAAGCTTGATCAGCTGTTGTTAGAATTTATTTAATATTAATTTCTAGTATCAGCTGATGTTTGCTGGAGCCACAGCTGTAAAGCTGCTGTCATTATGTCGGTTTGTACATCTGGTGAGAGGGAAACATGAGGATGAAACCAGGAGATGTCCTTACTGAATCATCAGAGCTGAACAGGTGATGGAGAAACAGGTTTACCTTTTAGGTGACATGAATGAGTTGAAGGGAAGTTATGAACTGTTTCTGAGAGACAGATAACCCCAGGATCCTTTTTTAGGTAGCTGACAGCTGGTAACTGTGCAGGGGCGGGTCTAGCAAAGTTTTGCCAGGGGGGCCAGGTAGGGCATTAACAGGGAGAGGGGGGCACAAAGAAATACTTTTCTTTCTTATTCTCATTTAAAATGTCTAGCTTTTAAAAAATAATTATTTGAATCTTACAACGAACGATTGATAGATTGATACATATATACCATCAAAACAGTGAACATCACTGTCACAACAGCGTTTGTTTTCATTCAAAGGCTTTATGATTTTTCCTATAATGGTGGGCCGGTCTCTAGTCATAATGCCCGGGACAATTTTTTGTCCCCGTCCAGCCCTGTATGCAGCTCATCTGCAGCCTGGTGTTACCCACATCTTCCTACTCGGAAGTCAGAATTTCCGAGTACAATCAAAGCATCACGACTGCAGTTTTTGTGTTGGATGTAAAAAGCGCACATGATGCTGTGACGTAGGCTAGAATCATGGCCGCGGTCAACGACGGTCCAGGCGTGGGATTTCTCTTGTGGAAATGTGCACATTATTATTATTTTTTCTATTGGTAGGTGGCACAGTGCACTTGTGGCAAGTAAGCAAGCTAGAAGACTGGCAAAGTTATGGAAGCAACACATTAACAAGAGAATTCTGAGTAAAACCAAAGTTACTTTCCCTAGTAACTAGTTACTTTGAAAGTAACGAGTAACTTGAAGTAACTGAGTTACTTTTGATAGAAGTAACTAGTAATGTAACTAAGTTACTAATTTAAAGTAACTTACCCAACACTGACAGCAAGTAATAGCAATAGATAAATATTTGAAAAGAAAAAGTAGTCAATCTATGGAAGAGGATTAGGGCCACTTCTTCCTTACCAGGATTCTGAGAAAAAAAAAAAGTCTGAATTTTGTTGTTTGCATGAAATTATGACCCCACCACCTGAATGTCACAACAGAAATGGAGACTCATGAGACGAGGTAATGTTTTTCCAGTTTTCTGCTGCTGAATTTGCACAACTTGTTCTTAGGAGTACAACCTGGTGTGGTCTTCTGCTGCTTGCATGCTCTTCTGCATACTGTCATGGCAAACGGCCAAATCAGAGGAAAAGGACTCAAGTGCTGAATTCAGATGGAGGTGTGGATAAATGTGTGAAACAATATTTATTTACAGCGCAGTGAGATAATACAATGTGTGAGCTTTAACTAGAAGAATGAATAATGAAGTCAATGTGAGCTATGACAAGAACGGGAAATACTAAACAACACTAAGCAAAACTGGAGCTAGGCAGACGACGTGAATAATTAGAGCATTGCTCTGACTGGGCTCCCGTGATGTGAGGCAAAGGGAAAGTCAGGTGGGAACCAGGGAGGTCAGAGTCACTGGAATGAGAGAGACAGTTGTTGTAGAAGTTGTCCAAGGAAATGCGGCAGGCATGACCAGAGTCTGATCTTGGTGCTTACTTGCCACAGGTGGAGAAACAGCGTGGAGTGGTTGGGTCCAAGTGGTTCCAATTACTGCGGCAGGGAGGCAGGCAGGCAAGTGAAAAGAGCAAGAACTGTGGCTGTGAAGTTGTCGAGAAGTCCAGCATCCTGAGGTGAGGAGTATTTTCAGAGGTGGAACATAGCAGTCTGGTGAGTAGCCGAGAAAGAAAAAGCACAAAGTAAGTTAAAGTAGCTTTTCTATAAGTTTTGCAAAGCTGTGATGGCCTACACTAACTAGGGTTACCTGAAGATCTGGCGAAGAATGGCTGAGAACGCTGGACCTAAATACCGACAGCTTTGTTACCAGCTGGTGTGGAAAACATGCAGGAATGAGGTGGCTCCTCCCAGAGGTGGAACTGCCAGCTCTATGGAGAAACACAGGCACTCACCCAGACCATGACACATACCTTAGTTGTAAAGAGTGGTTATTTGAGTTACCTAGTTACCTACCTAAACCCTAGTGATGGCTGTGTGGGAAAGTGTTGTAGATTAGCAGCCTCTGAAATACACAGACCAACAACCACGCCATGTTCACAGTCACGTCAATCACCTTTCTTCTCCATTGTGGTGCTCATTTTAAACTTCAGCAGGTCCTCTTGACTGTGATTGGCTGAATAAATATGTACAATAATGTGATGGTGAACAGATATATCTAATCTCACATTATGTACTTTATAGTTGTTGTCTTAATATTGTTTTAATGTTTAACTGTCACGGCCCTGGGCCTGTGACCCAGTGTTTTGTTTTCTGTATTACTATTGAACTTTAATTGATTTATTGATTTAAGATTTAAATAAAAAAAACAATTGAATTAATAAACGAATAAATAAAGAAACAAAACCTGCCACTACAAATATGGGATGAATAACCAACAGATGTTTAATGTGTGTTTTCACAGTTTGTGTTATTGTCATAAAATAAATGAATTAAAACAATGTCCAGAGAATAGGTGATAAAACATGAAGTGGAAGCTCCATTTGTGCTTTTACCACGATGCTCTTCTTCCAGAGATAATTGATTTTTCTGCACGCTGTTCTGATCTTTTGTTTCCCTCTCTCCACTCGCCATCACGCAGATCTGTGACAGTTTGAAACTTGCTAGTCACAGTCAGTCAGTTAACACAGTCATTTAAAACGTTTAAAGCACAACAAGAAAGCAAATGTTTTTTAAACACAACGGTCTTCTATTAACCGTAATGAGCAGAGTGAGTGAACTTCTTAATCATGCCATTTTTCCCCCACTCATCACCACAAATTTAACAAAAAAAGCCTAAAAACAAAAGGTTACTTTTCAAAGTACTCTTTAGTGTTTATTCTCTATTCCAAAGTTGGCTTGAAATAGGTATTCAGATAAAACTTCACCCACAGTAGTGCGTTATGTGTCCAATAAAAGGCGCATGGCCAATTGAAAGAGAGGCTCTGTGTTTGTGTGATGGCTAGTTGAGAGGCGAACATTAGTCTCTGATTGGTTTAATTAAATGTGCGAGAGTGACAGCACATTCAGGGATGGTCATTTTGAAAGCGATCGGTGTAATCACACACTTGTCGTAATTGGCAATCTGATGCAACAGCAATTTCAATCAAATCATAGGATATCCACACTGACAATTTGTTTATCAAATTAATTGAAAGGTTTTTTTCCAAGTTTTTTTTTTCTTCTTTTAAAGTGTGGACCTGATTGTAACTGGTATTTAAATCTAATTTTAGAAGCACTCTTCTATACATTTGCGTAAAATTGGACACTGCCCAGTTGTATTCCTCACGATACCCAGAAGGAGGATGATGGGTGTAACACTTTTAACCACAGTCAGCTGCACGTTTTGTTAGAAATGGATGAAAACTTGAGGGATACTTTCATATTTATTAAAGCTTGTCTAAAAACATTACTTACACTGCATTGCAAGAGGCATGGCATTGTATTTCTTATTGTTATAGAATTAAATCAGTACAATATAGATCAAAGACAATGCACAGTTAGTGTTTTCATTGATCTATAAAAAGCTTTTGACACAATTAACCATGAAATATTACTTCATAAACTGGAGTACTATGGTATTAGAGGAGTGGTGCTAGAGTGGGTCAGAAGTTATTTGAGAGACAGGCAACAATTTGTGAAGATTGGTGAATATCAATCAGAGTGCCTGGACATTGTTTGCGGAGTTCCACAGGGGTCAGTATTGGGACCAAAGCTGTTTATCCTCTATATCATTGATATATGTAAAACATCTGATATATTGCAGTTTATTTTATTTGCAGATGATACAAATATTTTTTGTGCTGGAGAGAATTCACAGCAGCTTTTGGAAATTGTCACACAAGAAATGATTAAACTAAAAACATGGTTTGACAGAAACAAGTTATCACTAAATTTGAAAAAAACTACATTTATGTTATTTGGAAATTGTAAAAAAGATGCCGGAGCAAAATTGTTAATAAACAATGTTGAAGTAGAGCAAGTTTCTGAAACAAAATTTCTGGGTGTGATAATAGATAACAAAATCTGCTGGAAACCTCACATAAAGCATATACAAGCTAAACTGTCAAGAAGCATCTCTGTACTGAGTAAAGTTAAACATTTTTTGCCTTCCAAATCACTCCGGGTACTTTACTGTTCACTTATATTGCCATATTTAGAATACTGTGTGGAAATCTGGGGAAATACATACAAAACTTCACTTCAACCACTATGTAAAACTCAGAAAAAAGCAATCAGGATTATTACTAAAGCAGGATTTAGAGACCACACTAACATCATGTTCTTGAAATTAAAAATTCTGAAGTTTATGGATCTTATAAAATATAAAACTGCAAAAATTATGTACAAAGCCAGATACAATATGTTACCAGGAAATGTACAGAGGATGTTTTTTGACAGAGACGGGGACTATGCATTGAGGGGAAAATTAAATCTGAAGACTCTTAAAGCACGGACACAGGTTAAAACCTTTTGTGTTACTATTTATGGGGTAAAACTGTGGAACAGTTTTACTGTGGACCTACAGCAAAGTTCAAGCATTAGTCAGTTTATAAAGATGTTTCGAAAACTGATTTTGGAAGAATATGAAACTGATAAAGTTGATCACCCATTGTATATATAACTATGCTAAATTGTATCTAAATTATATCTATCACTGTAGCTATGTTTATACATGTTCTCCTTGTTTATTGTGTGGGGTAAGTGATGATGGGAATTAGGTGAATAGTGGGATTCAATAGAATGTTGAGCATGGGGTAGGGATTAATAGGTATGTTATACTTCTTCCTACTCCATTTCAGACCTAATAATTGTCATTTCATGTAATTTAGACTCTGTTTTATTTTATTTATTTTCTTTTCTTTGTTTTATCTGAGCACATACATGTGTGTATTTACACAGAGTAAATGCAAGTATGTGTGCTTGTGTATATATTGGTTTTTTTTGTATATGTCTGAAATAAATAAAGATACAATACAATACAAAAAAAAAAAATGTCTTCAAAATACAAGTCCACTATGCGAACAGTGTAGAAATATGTAATTATAAGACACTAAGTTTATAAAACACATTCTGCTTAAAATTGCATTCACTTCAAAGCCAAAGTTCTTGATAAGAACAGCTATTTTTTTAACCAACCTTGAAAGGCATGCCTCATTAATTTAGACACGTTAAAATAGACTGCAAAACCCTGAGTCTTCTGCCTTCTACAATGAATCACGCCAGTAAGTTTTATCAGACTTTTCTTGTCTGGTCTGCAGCACACAGTAAACCCAACATGTAGCAGAGCAGCAGGCTTAGCTTTATTCCTTTGTCTGTGTCTCCACAGGTTGTGTTCAGGCCCAGTCTGGCTGCCCTCATAGCTAAATCTGTAAAGTTGCATGGGAAAAATAGGAAGAACTATGAAAAGGCACCTGGCAAACAGTTTTACACTGGATGGGTGTTTTTATGACATCTGTTTAAGATGTGCTCACACTAGAAAAACAGTTAAAATGTTTAAATGGTGTCAGTATTCACAGTTTTACCCTGGCCTTTAACTCCATGTCCTCCTGTTCTTTCTTCTATGAGAAGCTTGTTAGCTTGAATTTTTTTTGTCTATTATTCTGTTTTTGATTCATTTTCTTCTGTTTATCTGGTTCAGGGCCACAAAGAGCTGGAGTCTATTCCATCTATCATAGGGCAAGATGTTGCGAGGCACTGTCCATTACAGTGAAGTTCACCATGCAAGGCATGTTATGACAGTATATAATTATTATATGCATGCACATAAATGGCATAGACATCATTTTTTTATAAATAAGGCTGATGTGGTAACACTCTTGTCTGAACGTGGAGTGAGTGTTGTTGTTGTTCAATTAAACTTTGTTTCTTCATAATTACTTTTTCATACTGTGGATTTCCTGATTTGTAAGGAGGAGTTTTGATGGATCAACATTTTGCCATATTTTGCATCTGAACAATTTTTTTTCTCAGAAAGTATGTAAAAATCAGCCAAGTATGCAGATAAAATGAATGTCTGTAAAATTATATGCAAAACTGTATTGCAATGTGAGCGTTGTCTGCGATACACCTTTGGAACAAACACAGACTCAGCTTGACCTTTCCAACTTTTGGGTTCACCCAAAAGAACAGTTGACAGCTGAAGTAATTGCTTGCAAGGCACCTATCCCATGAACTTGAAATGATACAGGAAAAGGCAAAAAATGTTTTTCTTTATTAGTCTCTTTGTCACACGCGCACATAAACACAGCTGCAGTGTTTCAGACTTCTCCTCCAGGGCAGCGTGTTGAGCGCTGGCATATCGAGGCTGCGCTTTTGTAAGCGAGAACATTGCTATTGATTCCTGTTCACCTCACCTGAATCAAACCATTTCTAAAGGGAGCCGATTCCACAGTCAAGCCTGCTGATCATGTGACCCCCAGCTCCCCTCATAAATAAAGAAATATGCTCTCTTTACACATTTCTCCAGTAATTTAGCTGTCTAATGACGTTATAGTAAATTAGTCCTGCTTTTAAACCAAGTAATGTATTCCTCGGTTTTCCTGCTGTTGAATAGATGGGACATGGGTCACTCTACCTCTGAGACTTTCTAACTCATAAATCACAATTTAATTAGTTTGCGTTTCAGTAGACTTCACCGTGCTGCCAATAAGAGACAATTTGAGAGAAACAGTGAAACTTGTGTTGTGAAGTTGGAGAGAAATATTAGATATTGGCACCAAATGTAGGCAACTGGCAGCTGAATTCATATTTCCGACGTGCAGTGCAGCGCTCTTCTAACAGGGTTACAAGCAGCGATTGGCTGTGGCTGTAGGAAAACAAAGAGAATGAATGAATGAATTCAGACTCTTTCCGTTGCTTTGCAGTGAGGGACTTTGAGGAAAGGCCCAAAGGCCACAGTGAAACCTTTGTGAAACTTCAAAATGTCTTAAATTTAAGCCATGACTGATTTTAGAAACTCATTCAGGACTTGAATGTTGAGCTTCAGTATATTAATAATGACTCTATATTATATTTTCTCAAATTACACTGCATGAAATAATAATTGAACTCATTTGGATTAAATTGAATTTGCTCAACCATTTCCACAGGGGATATAAAGCTCTGTGCTATCACGATGTTGTTGCGGATTGATATGTCCGGCACCCCTAGCTGTAGTTTTGATTGACGTATTCTCGACCGCGGGGCTGGCCGGCGAGTGTAGATTAAAGAGCAGAGATCATCTCAAGTGCGGTAAACAAACCTAAAAGCGGTGTGGTTTGACTCTCAACACAACTTCACTTTGAAAACCAAGAAGAAATGTTGTCCACTTAATGCCTGTTGATTGCGTCTGCCTCCAGTTTGCTCATTTGGCCCTGCGACGGATTAAAAAAAAGTTGTTCAAAACTTCAAGTTGAAAAAAGCTTGAAATATGTAATCAAACATCATCTTGACTCACTTCAAAGTGGGGAAGGTGCTTAAGGTGTAGCGTATTAATCACTTAACAGGTGATAAACTAAATAAGGTGTAACTGACACAAGTAGGCTCATTAAATGTTGTGCAAAATTAGCTACACTTGATTAATTTATGCCACTTATAATACATTTATGTATTTCATTGATGCTTTCATCCTGAATGGACTTCTCTGGGTACAGAGGGCAGCTTCCCTACATGTGCGGGCTGGAATGTTTAATATTAATGGAAAACTCGTTAGATAACAAAATACATGAGACGTTAAACAGATGCCTGATTATCATCTTAAATCCCAATATTAGTGGAGTTTGTAAAGTGTTTTGTGTGTAAACTCTATGCTTTGATGTGATGGGATATATATTTACACACACTTTTGACTTTTGGCCTAATTAGCCAATGGACAACACCTTTATAAGCATAGATCTGTAAGATTTGCATATAATAATAGATGCACTGATGCAGAGGCACAGACATAGAGGGATACAGATGATCAGACACAGAGACATACAACCCCACCTATACACAGTAGCGGTTTTAGATACAGGCGACACGGGCGGTTGCCCGGGGCGGCATCGTGGTGGGGGGCGGCATCACGGGCATCGGCAAAAAAACAAAAAAAGTGCTCGTACTCATGCTGCCCCGACGTCAGCCAGCGCATATTGGGAATGGCATAGGCACCGATCGGCTTTCTATCGCCCATTTCCTGGGAGTAAGGGCGCCCTTCGTTTATGAGGTGCGCCTGCTGCTTGTGGCGCAGAGACCAGTGGGCGGGGCGGCGGGGGATTCTCTGACCGGCTGGAGCAGCATCTAATAACCAACTCGCAAAATAAAACAAAATAAAAACAAACCAACAAACACGAAAACACCAGACATCATAATACAGACTTATAATTTGCACCGATGTTTTTTCGAAATTCTATACACGAAAAGTGAGCGCGAGCCCTCGGTGCGCCTGCTCGCTGCTGAAGTCAAAGTAAACTTTATTGTCATCTCCGCTACATACAGTCCAGTATATAGAGAGACGAGACAACGAGGCTCCAGTTACAGCAGTGCAAGTAAACAAAATGCACCCTAGACAAAGTGAATCTGTGAACTAAGGTGTAGGTCTGTTAGATCATGTTGTGCTGATCCTTGGGTTGGGGGATGGGTGTTCATACTGGAGTGCAAAATTAAAACCAGTGGAAGATGGACAAGAAAAGTTCAAAACCATCAGGTGTTCAGTTTAGAAAAAAGAGAAAAGAAGAGGAGGAGAAACGAGCAAAAGATACAGATGTGTGATTGGATAATGGCAGGTCATCCTGAAACAATCAGAGTCAGAATACTTTATTAATCTCTAAGGAAATTATGAGTTACAGTTGCTCCAAGACGAAATGGTAAAAATAGTAACAGTAACAGACTAAACTCCAAACAATACATTATGTTACAGATTTTAATATTAATTAGTCATTGTCAATTGTTGATTCATCCTGTTCTCATTGTATGACGAATTATGATGGCTGTTTGGTAGCCGTTTGCATACAATGCATACTCTCTCTCTCTTCATGTGTGTGTGTGTGTACAACAGCCAAACAGGCTAGGACCGCCACTGCCTATACAGGCTTACATACACCCCCACAAATAGCCACTCTATACACACATGAGATATACATAGACATACTCCTACACTCACATTTCCATTTCCATGCTTTTCCATTTAGGAACAGAGCATCTACATGTGGATTTGGTTCAATGTGAGCACAGTTTAAAGAAAGTACGTGAGATATGCTTGACCTGTGACCTTTTTTTTGGGGGGGGGGGTAACATGTTCATACTGACGGCAATTTGTCATGTCTGATGACTCACAGTTTCTGCTACAACACTCAGATAGTAGAGTCAGAATTGTGTAAACAACAAGAAATCATGGCTCCATCCTGCCTTATATCAACGGTTCAGGTTGTTGGTGGTGTAATGGTGCGGGAGATATTTTCTTGATACAGTTTGGTCCTTTAGTATCAACTGAGCACCATTTAAACACCACAGCCTACTGTTGCTTACCATGCCCACACCTTTCTGAGCACAGTGTACCCATATTCTGATGTTTACTTCCAGCAGTATAACACAACATCTCACAAAGCTCAAATCATCTCAAACTGGTGTCTTGACCATGGCATTGAGTTCACTGTACTCAAATGGCTTCCACAGTCACCAAATTTAAATCCAGTAGAGCAACTTTGGGATGTGGTGGAACAGACATATCGATTGTTTTCTTGTGAGTTGCCAGGTTTTGTACATATTGGATTCTCTTGAGCTCGACCTTTACTTGAGCACCAAAACAAGACACATTTTAGAATGAATAGACCATTTAAATTAAGGGAATTAAGTGCTGTAAAATTCAAGTAGGTTGAGACATTATGCTAATATTGTACAGTCAAAAACAAATCATTTAAAGCAACGTAGACTTCATAATAGCACAGAAACTGAGAATATCCCCAAAGTGAGCTACTCTTAATATTTGCATAAATCTATCCATCCAGTCTTCTACACAGTTTGGTTTTATTTTGGTCTGCCAACTTCATATGCCACTATACTTGGATTGTGATTTTTCCTATTTTTAAATAAAATAGTTGGTAGGTATCAGTAGGGTTCCCATCTCATACTTGCTCTGGAGTGACCTTGAGGCTAAATGACTGAGACTAAACTAGTTGCCTGGATGTTTCCTTTGTGCTGAAAGACACCTGGTGAAGAGTGCTGAACCTTTAGATAATGGAAAGGTTCCTTTAACAACTCCGTCACCCTGGCACGACCCATTATTATGATTAATAGTGCCTCCCTCCTCACGGAAAATTACAGCTATTTGTATATTTCCGTATGTATGTAGTTGTTGATTTACTAATCTGCGATGTGGAAGTCACTGTCAGAAGGCCAATTTGAGGATCCTTTATGATAAATGATGGTATCTATTGGAGCCAGCGGTGTGAAACCGGGTTATGACTAAGGTCACTCCAAATGGAGTTTGCGGGACTGTAGGTGCTTGCAAGTCAGTGTCATCAACATAGATCACAGAGACCCCCCTCCCTGAATGACCGAGCCGCTCTGACGCTTTTTAACTGCTGCTACAAAGACAGAGAACAAGATGGAAGAAGAGGGTTTTTTGCATGTTTGCAAGAAAAATACAGCAAAAAGGTGATACAGAGGCGGCTCAGATGGACTGTTTGATGTTTAAGAACACAAGTAGTGGACCGGCTTGGCCTCCCTTCAGCAGCTTTTTTGATTTATCGTAACAGAACATGTTAAGTGCTGCGTTTAATGTAGCCAGATAGAATACCCATCTTCCCCTCCACTCCTACAGCACCCCGTGATCGTTATGTCATTTGTTTATGATCCACAGCCCCCTCATAATGGCCCGTTTGGCATAATGCAATCCATCAGTCTTCCGAATGGCCTACTTTCACATAGACACCTTTCCCCCTCCTGTGTGATGCATTAACAAAAAAATGCGTTAAACCAACGATTGACTTTGAAATAGCGACAGGACGTAGGTGTGTTTTCAGAAAGCCAGAGTCATTGCCGTTGGAGAGGACTATAATGTGATGACTACTTGGCAAGCGCATCCATTGGTACGTTTTGGTTTTTTTTGTTTTTTTTTACGAGTCTGTAGAGGCAAAGTTGAATGCGTTCGTAAAAAGCTTTAGGTAATTGACATAGTCAGCTAAAAGTGCCTGTGAGTTTTTTTCATATTTATATTAATGCCACTAGCATACCAGAATAGTTGAGGCTTGGAAATGTTTCCCAAAAAATCAAATTAAAATCCTGTTTATGTACTGTGAACCAAAATGGAAAATTAATCTCTTATCTGCTGCTCTCCACCACTTTTTGGCATTTTAAATTTCAGTTGTTGATGTGTTTTTGCTGAAGGGAAAGCATATTGTTTTATCTTTCATTTTCAGAAAAGTAAGCTTGGTTAAAGTAATCGTTTTATGCCGGGGCCATGGCTTGGAAATGTCAAGCCATCACATACAGTAAAAGACACTGCTATCTCAGGAGGCGGCTTAAATGCTGAACATTGTCCATGGGCAGAAATAACTTTACATGAGCACAATATCCACTGACATTTGGTGTCTGTAGCACAGAGATCAGTGTCTGCTTTTTAATAATGACCCTCAGAATTATTTAAGGTTTTGAGAAAGTTATTGCATGTGGCAGGGGGGCATAATATCAGGGATTGACTGTTTCATTCACTGCAACATGACCTGACCCCTTTTACAGGCCTGGAGCCACTCTGTTTAGTGGAAATGTCATAACGGTCATGCACCGATCACCCGTGCTGAGGTCTTGTAACACAACTGTAGGTTCAACATAATAAAATCAGCCTTTTATGCAGATGTGTGGCTGGAGACAGAGATATCAGGGAAGAAGACTCACCTTTTGCTGAATATCTGCCCATTATTTAGATACTGAAACAGTGTTTAGTGTTATTTACAGGGGAAAAGAGATCTGATGAGAAATGTTGCGTGTACTTTAGAACAGATAAGCAATGCTTAAAACAGCACATCCACATTCATGTCAGCAACAGGCAGTATAACGATAGTCAGTATGGTGAAAGCAGCCAGTGGAGTACCAGGGGGAATCCAGGTTTATCTAGGATTGCTGCTGGCACCATAAAATCAGTTGTGGATCTAATTCAACACAAAAAGCAGGAATATGACTGGCCAACAAACAAATTTGACTTTATACTCAACAAGTGGATTTTTATGCAGGGGAATAAGGAAGCTAAGAAGTCAACTAAAGACTTTTACCCTCATATACACCTCCCACAGTAATTCTACAAGTTTGCTATGATGACCTGGTCAAAGTCAAAAGTTTAAGCCCTAGGGAATCACATGAAGAAGATGTGGTGAGGCGGAAGGTAAAGTTTGGGCAGAACCTCAGGCTGTGTTTCCTGAAGAGATTGCGCTCTTCGGGAACACAAAGAGATTAGCGCCTCAAAACTCACCTCTGTTCTGGGTCTCCTTTCGGAGGGTGTTTGCAGTTCTGTGACTATGATCTGATGGCAGCACCAGATTCCCCTGAGAACTTGAAGTTAAGAAAAATGTAAGTTTGGATAAATTCTACGATGAACTTTCACCCAACAAACCCCTTTCTGTCTGTGGCAGGTAGGAAATCTCATCTTCATCCTTTTACACAGTCAGTCCTCTTGAGAGAATCAACAAGGAGGTGTTGGTGGAGACCATCAAAGAGCATTCGATGATTGCCTAACAGGTTATTCATGATCACGACGGTTGGAGGGCTTCTCAACATAGCCCCCACAAAAGGTCTCCTCTCTTCAGCTGCTGGCGGCAAAAGTATCACATTTATCATGTAAGATGAGCAGAGGCCCTGTAAAATGGAGGAGATAACACAGCTTGAAAGAGGCGAATAGAAGAGAATATGAAGGTCCTCCTCGCGCCTGCTGATCACAGTGATGAAAAAGCTGATTCACAAGGAAAACTGTGCTTCATCTCAAAGTCCAATTTCATTTGAAGAGCTGTAGAAGAAAACGAAAGAATTCTGCAGATGGTGACCTGGCAGTTTTAGGAACTGATAATCCTGAATCTACTCTATTTTTTCTAATTGTAGACATGTTTTAGACTAAGGGCATTTATACTTGAAATACTATAGTATAAACATGCAATATAATGGAAGTGGTGGGGAAAACTTAAAAACCACCTTTTTGCTTAACCTTCACTTTGTGGTATTTTGTGTTTGGAGTGTTTTTAACTAGATGAGGTCAACTGCACTTAAAACATCATTTCAGGTTATTGTGATTTTGTTAACTTCCCTGATTGTTATTGTCACAAAGTGTTATTGATGATTTGTTCAAGGGCCGTTCAACAAGATGAGCAGTATGCAGAGCCAGAACAGGGTCCTATGATGCTGACTCTGGTTAATTTGCTCTGATTTGCACATTTTGCATATTTTTAATGAAAAACAAGAAGCACTCCTAGAGTGCAGACCTCCATCAAGGCAGCTCACTCTGTGGGCAGTATTGACTTTTAAGGGAAAAGTGTTGTATTTTGTATATATTTATCATTTTGAGCTTCACATCAATCTGCTGAATTTGAAAGAGAGGTCAGAGGTCAAGTGTGATGTGATATTTTAACTCTTTATGTGGTTCTTTCTATGTGTTAAAAAAAACACCACACTTATCAGACTCATAGTTTCTGAGTTATACGGGTTTTTGCCACTTTCAACTGAATAAATTATTGCATTGACGTTTCTTGACCTTGGTAGTTGTAAACTAAATGTTAATGAATTGATATAACATGCTTGTACGCATCCATTCCAACACTATGAAAAGCATAACCAGCCTCCATTTCAAGCTGACTGTCTTACAGATGGCTCTATTTGTCACTTTTTAAATAAATAATGTCTTGACTACTTGTCTAGTAATTGTGTGTAAATTTGGTTGTTGATAACTCAGTTACACTTCTGATTAAATGTGAAGCAGAATCATCATTTTGAGAATCGTTGTTTTTATCAAAGCAGTATTTTGCTTGACAACCTTGAAAATGCTTTAAAAGTGCTTGAATTTGACTTTGGAAAAAGGTGGAGGAGCTCTGTGGCCAAGATGCAGCGAACCATGCAAGATTTTGATGGTCTACCATTAGGCATCCTTATAAATTGCCTCAGCCAGCACAGATGGTCTTCTACAGTGGTGGCCACTGTGATGGGAATCTGTTGAGATGTTTTTTGAATGTTGGAGCGGAATTACACATGTATGCCCAACGCTTCCCAATGTGGAAAACGTCCTTTGGCAACGAGTGCAGCACCCGAATACAAAATAAGAGTGCAGTGGCGTATGCGCTCACCTCAGAAGGAGTTCCTGGGAGGTTGATTTGTGCTGAAAAAGGAACAGAGCGACTTAGCAAGGCTGCCAGATCCATCTAAGCCTGTTTAAAGCATCCTGCCAGCACAGTACTGTTAGCGGTCCACACTCTGTATTGATGGGCCTGCACATCACTGCACCTCTGAAATCATTCAACCCATACAGGCCAAGAGATACGGCAGGAGTCCTGGTGAGGGTGAGGCTGTTTACTTACCTCGCCAGCAGTAGCGAGCTGTGTGGCTGGTGATGGAGGGGTTGCTGTAAGCAGATGGGCTGCAGGCAACCACCTCAATACTAACTGCTGCGCACTATATCTCGACACCCCGTGGGCTTTGTGACACTCAGACACGGAGTGAAATGATGCTGACAACTCGGTACCAAAGTGTTAAAAGCGGGATATGTAATGCGTCGAAGTGGTAACAGTTGTCAAACTGTCACAATCAAGATGACATATACTCTGACATGAGGAAAAAAGCAGTCTGCTGCAATAGTCACTGATGTAAAATGCCATGTTGTGAAGACACTTTTCCCCGAAACCCTTTACAGCACAATGAAGATGAGTTCATGTCCAGGCTTTATTTTCATGTGCAGATGCAACTGTAGCTTTGTGTAACACAAAAACTTTAACAGAATTACTCCATACCACAGCACCGACTAACACAAGCTTAAAACAAAGAGCAGTTCATCAAATTATTAAAAGAAAACCCCAATACATTTTCCACCCTTTTGCAAGCAGATCGACAGCTTTGGGACTGAAAAATGAATGTATACAAAAAAATGTGCAAATACAAAGACAGTTTGTTACAGATATATAGGCATAGAAGTATTTATTTTCTCTACATAATTAGACACTGGTTTATGAATGCATCTGTTAGTTGCAAAAAGGTTTATTGACAAGCAGCTCGAAGCTTGAGAGACAAAATGTTTACTGTGCATTTTACTGAAACTATCATTTCCCCTCCTAACCTTGATGAAAATGTTTTTGTTGCATATGCTGGGAGTCAGACCTCATAAACCTTTCACTTCAGTGCTGCAACGCTATGTAATTCACAAGCAAAAAAAATAATAAATGCCTTTTAATGTAATCTACTTAATTTCATATAGACTGCTGCATTTGAAAAGGTTGTTTGTTGTGACACATTAGCTCTGTGGTTCTGACAACCTCACACAATTTTTATTTTATATAAAGTTTTATCTGAAATGCTTGCAATGTGAACCTTTAAACAACGTCTGTGCGTGCAAGTGGTGGCGGCTTGATTGGATTACTCAACATATTTTCCTTTGACTCTGCACGAGCAAATCATAATTTTGACACAGACATCATATTCGACTGTAGAGCAGCAGTTTATCAGGGATACTGATGTACAGTCACTACAGTCACCTAGGTGTCGGCTGTGTGATTTAGGCTAGCCTGATGTGTGCGTAGCAGAGGCCCAGGCAGTTTTAGCATGTGTTCATTAGCGGATGCTGGGGAAGCTTATCATTCTGAATAGCCTCATTAGTGATAGGGATTAATATGCCGTAGGTTCATTAGAGAGACAGGCGGAGGACTGTGTTGCCAGAATTGCAACAAGACTGCTGGTCAGAGCTGGCCTTCGTTGTAGTGTAGTTTAAGCTATTAACGATGAAGCCTGTGTAGAGTTTTGATCATTTGATCACAGCAGATGACACAGTGGTGTATTCAAAATTCAACGCTAATACACACAGGAGTATGACTGTGATTCGAGTCTGACAGCATCCTGGCTAATGCTGCATTTCTATAGAAGATGCCATGATCACATTTCAAAAAAATACTGTTAATTACAGTGGCTTGCAAAAGTAAATAACTTTTCCACATTTTGTCACATTACAGCCACAAACATGAATCAATTTTATTGGAATTCCACGTGAAAGACCAACACAAAGTGGTGAACACGTGAGAAGTGGAATGAAAATCAGACATGATTCAAACATTTTTTACAAATAAATAACTGAAAAGTGGGGTGTGCGTAATTATTCAGCCCCCTTTGGTCTGAGTGCAGTCAGTTGTCCATAGACATTGCCTGATGAGTGCTAATGACTAAACAGAGTGCACCTGTGTGTAATCTAATGTCAGTACAAATGCAGCTGCTCTGTGACGGCCTCAGAGGTTGTCTAAGAGAATATTGGGAGCAACAACACCATGATGTCCAAAGAACACACCAGACAGGTCAGGGATAAAGTTACTGAAAAATTTAAAGCAGGCTTAGGCTACAAAAAGATTTCCCAGGCCTTGAACATCCCACGGAGCACTGTTCAAGCAATCATTCAGAAATGGAAGGAGTATGGCACAACTGTAAACCTACCAAGACAAGGCCGTCCACCTAAACTCACAGGCCGAACAAGGAGAGCGCTGATCAGAAATGCAGCCAAGAGGCCCATGGTGACTCTGGACGAGCTGCAGAGATCTACAGCTCAGGTGGGGAATCTGTCCATAGGACAACTATTAGTCGTGCACTGCACGACTAATAATTAGTGGGTGGCTGTAGCTCAGGTGGTAGAGCAGGTCATCTACTGATCGGAAGGTTGGTGGTTCGATTCCTGGCTTCCCCTAGTCTGCATGCCAAATATCCTTGGGCAAGATACTAACCCCAAATTGCTCTCCGATGCATCCATCGGAGTATGAATGTGTGTGAATGTTATCTAGAAAGCACTTAGAAAGATGTGCTTGTGCGAATGGGTCTGAATGGGTGAATGCACAAGTTGTGTAAAGCGCTTTGAGTGCTCAGATGAGTAGAAAAGCGCTATATAAGAACCAGTCCATTTACCATTACCATTTACTGCACAAAGTTGGCCTTTATGGAAGAGCGGCAAGAAGAAAGCCATTGTTAACAGAAACCCATAAGAAGTCCCGTTTGCAGTTTGCCACAAGCCATGTGGGGGACACAGCAAACATGTGGGGGACACAGCAAACATGTGGGGGACACAGCAAACATGTGGAAGAAGCTGCTCTGGTCAGATAAGACCAAACTGGAACTTTTTGGCCAAAATGCAAAATGCTATGTGTGGCGGAAAACTAACACTGCACATCATTCTGAACACACCATCCCCACTGTCAAATATGGTGGTGCAGCATCATGCTCTGGGGGGGCTTCTCTTCAGCAGGGACAGGGAAGCTGGTCAGAGTTGATGGGAAGATGGATGGAGCCAAATACAGGGCGATCTTGGAAGAAAACCTCTTGGAGTCTGTAAAAGACTTGAGACTGGGGCGGAGGTTCAGCTTCCAGCAGGACGACGACCCTGAACATAAAGCCAGGGCAACAATGGGATGGTTTAAAACAAAACATATCCATGTGTTAGAACGGCCCAGTCAAAGTCCAGATCTAAATCCATTCGAGAATCTGTGGCAAGATCTGAAAACTGCTGTTCACAAACGCTGTCCATCTAATCTGACTGAGCTGGAGCTGTTTTGCAAAGAAGAATGGGCAAAGATTTCAGTCTGTAGATGTGCAAAACTGGTAGAGACATACTCTAAAAGACTGGCAGCTGTAACTGCAGCAAAAGGTGGTTCTACAAAGTATTGACTCAGGGGGCTAAATAATTACGCACACCCCACTTTTCAGTTATATATTTGAAAAAAAATGTTTGGACTCATGTCTGGTTTTCGTTCCACTTCTCACGTGTACTCCACTTTGTGTTGGTCTTTCACGTGGAATTGCAATAAAATTCATTCATGTTTGTGGCTGTAATGTGACAAAATGTGGAAAAGTTCAAGGGGGCCGAATACTTTTGCAAGCCACTGTATGTGACAAATGTATGTTTTTTCTTAGCTTTCTTTCAAGAAGTAATTGTGCTAGGTGTTTTTTTTTAAAACAGGCAAGGTAGTCAAAATAGTGATTTGATATACATATGGCCATGTAAAATGTACTGTAACTAAAAGAGCAGCTTGTATATAATATAGTGAGTGTAAGTAACGTGACAATAATGTTGACTTGAGTAAGACATAGCAAGTAATTTTAGATACAGTACAATAATATGCAGAAGTCTAGAGCCAACCATCTAAAACAAAATAACACCCAGTTTTGGTTCATACATAGAGTTTGTTGTGCTGTGAGCTGGTTGTTCACTAGTGATTAAACTCAGGTTAGCTAAGGTGCTCGGTGTTGGCATTTTAAGAGGAAGAGAAGAGCAAAACAATTAAGGACAAGAATAACGATCACAAGCTTTATTTATGTGGAAAGATCCAATTTTAGACGTTAGGTCATAATCTGTCCATAAATTGGCAATAGAAGTTTTATAGTTGAAATCTGCTGCAAACAGAGCCTTTAAGATTAAAAAAAACTGTGGTTCAAGTTGACTTCACAATGTTTTGTTGGAGAAAAATAAATGAGGACGTGATTCATCCAAGTTTTAGACATCAAAACTTTATGGGATCCAGTGGAAATTCCATCTACAGGAAGCCATAAATATTCTGATTGTTAGACTGAGTTATCCATTCAACAAATGCTCTTCTGTTTGCATCTGAATGACTGCTGGTGGGCCACCGCATACTTGTCCTGTGCTAAAAGCATGCTGGGGAACTTGTGCACCAGCGTCTTTGCGGCACATTAAATATTAATTTGAAGCGCGACTGTGTGTTCTTTTATTTATTCAATATTTCACCCACTAAGATTCAATGTTTGAGTTAAAAAGTTCTTTGGAGCCCATTGTTTCATCGCATAGGGCTTTAAAATGCCCACGGGTCAGAAAAACCTCTGCAGTTACACTTTGTTCCTTCCGCCTTCACAGTAAACGCAGAAGAAATGCTGCTTTTGTACTGTAACGCTCATTTGGTGTGTTGACTCATGCGGTGCTTTTGACTTAGTTTGACTCTTCTTGTCTATTCTAATATCTTTTCCACTTTATAGTGCATATAATATCAAAATTCTGCCACCCTCTCAGAGAGAAATGAGGCACGTTACATCAGGGTTAAGAGTAAAATAAAAAAATAAATAAGCTTCTAAAGTTCTGTGAAATTTCTCTGTGATATTTTAGTAGGAAAATTAGATTTTCAGCAGTACACTCTTTTGGATTTGAACCAACATGAACATTAGCTGTGAATTCTTATGTTGGTGTTTTAAGCCATCAACAAAACTACAAAGGGAGGGAAACGTTTTTTGAGGAACTTTGAAATGCAGTATATGACACTTTTATGGTACAGAAATGATGTGACTGAGTACAAAGATGGGGGAAATGGTAAACTTTGGCATTGCAGCAATTACCATTTAATTGTTAAGACATGCAGGTTACAAAAGCTTAGAAATAAAAAGGCATTTAAGACTGATTAAATTTGGGGTACATAATTTTTGCTCAGGGATTCATGTCTTAGGAGTGTCGTTCTAGACCAGGGGGTGGGCCGCACGCAGCTCACTATGAGCTTAAGTTGGCCAAACCAGCAAAACTCCCATGTAATATAGGAAGAAGGAGTGCAATTTCAACAGCACATCTCTGATTTTCAGTTGGACCCATTGTTAAAAATAATTAGATTTTTTTTTAGTAGACAGGGGATTTCTATTGTTTTTCTATTACTTAATTACTTTGGTGTAGTATGAATGACAATTGTGAATGTCTTTATCAGTATGAATTAGTACAAAAAATCCTAAAACTAATGGAAATACTGTTAGAAGTCAAAACTCCATGCCCTCCTTCCCATTTTCCAAAGCCATCCAGTTGGTCTGATTCTGACCTTTCTTGGGCTAAATCTGCCCCCTGTGCCTTGTGTTTGACAGCTCTGCTTTTTTCCCCTGTATGCTTTTGCTAGAAATTGATTTACACTGTGAAATGCTGTCTGATCAGTTTTGCTATATTTAGCTAAATCTGAGGAGAGAGTGTAAAGCTTCATGCTTTAGAATTCATCCTGTTACTTTTGTCAGCAGTCGTGTCATCGGCGAAAACTAGCCACCTGATTCTAATGGCAGCCGTACTTGCCCACGCCATAATACTGCCTCCACTATGATTGAGAGATGAGTGGTGTGCTTCAGCTCATGGGTCCTTCATATTCTTCTCAGTACATTTTTCTACCTATTATTCTGGTACAAGTCAATCTTCAGTTAATCTTCTTCAGTCCAATGTTTGTTTGTTTTTCTTTTTTTCGCAGTTGTGTCGACTCTTTTACATGTTTTCTATCAAAGTCTACTTCCTGTGAGTGTAACCAGTGGTTTACCTCATTGTACACTCCCTGTAATTCCCTTCATGAAGGCGTTTTTATGATTGTAGACTTTCAGAGTGAGATACCTGCCTCCTCAAAAATATTCTTCACTTATTCTTCTTAACCATGGAAATAATTCTGCCATCATGGACTGTAGTCGTATTCTGTGCCCTTTAAGAGCTTTAAGACCTTGTTGATTTAGGTTGTTAAAGTTTTTGCTCTCTCTGCTTTCTCTGTCATCTCTTTGGGCCTCATATATAACTTTACAGTGAAAAGTTTTAAAATACAAATGCTTCATTTGCAATGAAAAAACAAGGCCTCACCTGGCCATGAAACTGTCTGACGCCTTGATTTAGAATCCATTGTGTTCCTGTACAGAGGCAGAACTACAAGGACTGTGTCTTTGTCCAACAAATTTTGCCCTAATTCTAAAACTTGAGCAAAGAGACTAAAATGAAAAATCCCAAAAGGTTGATTCTGTTCAAATGGATGTAGCGTTTTCAAGTGTTCAGATGAACAAAATCAAGCTTTTGGGATTTACTTACCAGGATGATTGAGCATGCATCAAGACATCCAATAGTAAAATATACTAAAACAAACAGCTGTCGAGCTGTAAACAGATTTGCTTTATGATCACATTTTGAGTCCTTTAGTTACGTCTTTACTTCTCTCTCTACCTCTGCTATCTCTTTTCAGCTTTCCTGACCTTCTTAATAATTGATTAAAACATACAGTACCTGAAGTTACCTGGACTAGTACAGTACCAACACAAAAACAAAAACAAAAAAAACCCACTCAGAGATCTGATACAGCCCAATCTGAACCCAACAGTCTGAGTCACATAGAAAGTTGACAAACAGGCAAAAAACCCCTTTTTTTCCCTTTTAATTTTCCTTTTCTGTTTTCATTAACTTGCAGGTGTCAACACACAAATTGTTTCTCCACTTACAGACTTAATAATGCGTGTAATAAATTAACAACTGCTGCAGTTTTACGAGCGCACCGAGATCAGCACAAGGCTTATTCTTAACCCTCCCCTCTTTTCTCTTCCATAATCAAAATTCTAACTTGTTTGTTAGCCCTGTGGCACTCTCAAAAAGCACCGAAAAATCACAGCCGCCCACCACTGGCAAGGAATTAGCATGCAACAGATGTTGTGAGGCGCCAGAGTTTCTCTTTCACAAAGACTGCAACAAAGCATCAAAAACAAACTCATGTACAGATGTACCTGACAGCAAAAGAGAGAGCAGAAAGGGGTTGGAGCAAGCCAGTGATGCTGAGCTCTGCTTGTCTGAAAACTGTCTCCTCACTAAGCTTGGGGTAAATTCAGCTGCCACAGGTGATATACCTGATGTGAGGGAGACAAAGAAGCTAAATGGGAGTGTGTTTCTTTTATTTAAATGTTAGAGCCTTTCATAAATAATGATAAAGATTCAGGAACTCACTGTTTCCGGGCCTTGAGCTGGAGGGATCTTTCTAAAATGTGAAAAATGTGCAACATTTATAAGCTTTGTGTCCTCTTTTTGAGGTTCTGATGCATTTGGTCACTGAAGGCTGAAGTCATTTTGGACAGTGTGGTGCTCACAGTGTGCCCTGGCCTTTGGGATAATCCGACATGATCCAAATTTAATGTGCAGTGAGCATCTTCAAGAGATGGCGGGAGCAGGATTTGATGCATAATTCTCCGCCATCACCACGAAGATGGAAAGCCGGAATGACTTCTCAAAACCATTATGTTGACTGTGATTAGAGCTGATCTGTGCCTGGCTAAGTAGATGCCAGAGAAAGCGATTTCACAGCAGTAAAGAAGTCCCCTGTACGCCTCAGTTCTTTTCACGATGAGGTTATTTTGGTCATGACCTGTGTTGTGATTGAATTTCAACAGCAGACAATTCGATGATCAAATGTGATTACCTGCTGTTCTCACATACAACGCCCAAAATCAGCATCTTACTTAAGCTGTTTCCATCAGCTATGATCATCGACTTTGTGCTTGAACACAGCCATGATTTAAGTCTGCGTTGTAACAAGTTTCCTTTTGGGGGACTGGCTCCCACGCAAAAAAACAAACAAAGTTATGCCAAACATGAATTAAATATAACAAAAATAATGAGCTGGGAGTATTTGCAGTGGCTGTATATTCCCCCCCACACAAATAACGGGGTAATATTGCAGATATACCTGCCTCTATATTAAATTCACACCCCAATTTTAATGGATGTGCTTTATTTATATGGAAATAAACAGCATGAATGTGAATGTTAAGACCATATCCAGATGTTGGCAAATGAGCAAGTGATGAAAGGCCCTCGCCTCGCCAGCTCGCTGTTGCTCGGCAGTCATAATAGCACCACCAAAAACTTTGACCTGAATAACAGCGACGTGCATCCCAGCCATTGTAACATGAGCATAATGGATTTTCTCCTAATAACTGTTTTAATGGATTCATTTGCATAAGGAAATGAGTAAATACAGTATATGTGCTATCTAAAAATTGCAGTGAATGTGGAAATTCATTGGCTGTATAAAATTGAATTCTGAAGAAGACGAGTGAAGCTGACACCTGTGTCAGTTTTATTTTCCCTCTAGCCAACATGGAGCTCAGCATTTCTGACTCACAGGGTTGACAGATAACTTTAAAAAAAAATAAAATTATATATATATACACATATATATATATTACCCCTTCACAGTGTTAAACTTTCTGAGGCATTTAACTAGCATCCCCCTCAGCTGCTCATGAAACTGTGGCCCTGATGACGTCTTGTTACGAGGCTCTGGGCAGTTTTACAAGATTTGAAGAGTCTGGGGAGCTGAACCTTCTTTGGTGTTATTTCTTTTAAATTACAGCTTTTACTTTGTTACCCAAACACATTTATTAAAGGGCAAAGAAACCTATGTTAATGTTGTGGCATTTAGGGTGGTTATTTATATCTATATCTCGATCTATACTATGAAAATTATGTTTTTTCAAATAAATACAGACTTATACATATATTCTGACCTTCAAACAAACATTGGCCAATCAGAGATTAGCATGTTTTAACTACTCTCTACTCTCTACTACACTCTAATAATAGCAATGTTAGCAGTCATTTATAATCACAATTATGCATAAATATAAGCTTTAATACACTTAAAACAAGAGGAATTATATGACATTTCCCCCTGTATAGCTGTAATGAAGGCGGGAAGGGCTATTTTTTATAGCAGGTTCATTTCATGAAAATTAATGAGTGACTCTCATATGACCTCCCTCAAATTAGAAGATTGCTTTGTACAATTACAGATACCTAAGCACAGGAAATATTCACACTACATTGGCTGGGCTGAAAAATGCGTTAAATCTGGTAAAAACAGCACCCAAAATCAGTTTTACAGTTAGCTCTTTGGACATTTTTTATAATTTTGCCTCTGAAATTAGACAGTTAAGATATGATTGAAGTAGATACCTTTCAGCTTTAATTCAAGGGGTTAAACAAAATTATTGTGTCAACTGTTTAGGAATTACAATGTTTATACACAGTCCCCCATTTTCAGAGGCTCAAAAGTAATCGGACATTTAACTGACAACTGTACAGACCAGCAAATGCAAATTCCTGCTATCAAGTACTAAACTGCAGCATGGATTGTAAGTAAAATTAGCACAACAAGGGATTATTTTCTAGTTATGCCCCAAATATATAGAAAATATAAATTTTAGTGATTTGAAATAACTGAGATGATGGCTAGCAAAAAGCTAGCAGGTGCAGTTGTTTCAGCACCCACTTACCATTCAAAGAGCCATTCTTTTAATTGCGCATAACTTTAAGCTTTAATGAAATTTTGAATAAAGTTTACAATAAATTAATTACCTGTCCTGATGACATGGACAGTTTTAACTTGGGAGTCTCCAAGGATTTACTCACTTGTGGACCAGCCTAACGTAGCCACTTTAGCATGTTGTGTTTGCTACAACTGCAGGACTTCACACTTGGATATTTTCTTTTTCTTTAACTCATTCCTTTTATATTTTCAGTATTTATACATTGATGTAAAAACAAATGAGCCTGAAACATTCAAAATCATTGTCACTGGGTATCATTAGCTAGCTACGGCTAACAAAACCAGTCATCTTTTCTTTTCTTTTTTTAGCAAGATTACATACTTGTCAGCTAGAAAAGAGGTATCTGTTTTTTTGGGGGTTTTTTTACCTCTTTGTGAACTGAAAGACCTACTGTTCCTAAAAATCAATATGAATTTCCAGGGGTAAATTTATCACCAGTATCTCAATACCATTGCCGCAGTAAGACCCAGTTAATGCTATTCACCACACAGCATAGGAAAAGAAGGAAAAGAAAAAAAGATTGACACTCGAAAATAACTCCCCATTTTTAATTAATAAAAACAGAGGCTTTGTAGACACATGGACTTTATCTGACGACACTTTGAATTTCAGTCACTGCTGATGAAAAATGAACAAAGTCAACTGCTTAAGCTCAGTCGGAGGAAAGTGCTGTTTGCTTATCTGTGTGTACACGTTTGTTATGGCAAACAAAACATGAATCATAGAAACAAACATTTTGCATGTTTAACTTTGGAGAGGGAGGAAATGGATTTCCAGCTGTTCAAGTGAAGTCAGAGAGATCGCTGCCAAACAAAGCCATAAAAAAAAACCACACAATCGGGACGAACGCAAACAATCTCTGCTGCAGCGGAATTGCTTGTCTTTTACTTGTGTGGTGTAATTTATTTTAAGAATGTGGAAGATAAAGGAAAGATCTATTCATTTGGCATGTCAAAGGAGGGCAGTGGCACAGATACCCAGTTCATTACTAGCAGGCTGATAGAAGTCTGGAGGGATGAGCTAAGGGACTGGAGCACAAGGAGTCCACAACTTTTACAAACACATACAACCACTGAACAGAGCTGACTCATACCTCAGACTGCCTGAAGAAGTGTAAGACACCCTTGTAACAGATTGTAGAAATCCACTTAAATGGTTGTGAAGCCCACTCTCTTTAGAGTAAATACAAACATATGGGGGACATATTGAAGGTAAATCCACTTAAAATATCTTAGTAAGGTGTTGGGCCTCCATGTACTGCCAGAACAGATTCATTTTGCCTGGGATTGTCTCTAGTGGAGAAATAAACACCAGCCTTTTCTGTAGATATTATCTCTGTTTGGTGTTTTGATGATAATGCTGCCCAAAATAAGTTAACAGGGATTTAACAGGGATGAAATCTGGTGACAGCAAGAGCCAAAGAATATGGTTTACCTCATTTTCACACTCATCAAACCAGTCCCATCAGAATAGCAGTGTTTCTTTATAGGATATATGTTATCACTTAGAACAGCTTTTTATTGATTAGAAGTGACCCTTCCCTCAGAAGG
This sequence comes from Neolamprologus brichardi, assembly GCF_056152115.1. NCBI lineage: Eukaryota > Metazoa > Chordata > Actinopteri > Cichliformes > Cichlidae > Neolamprologus > Neolamprologus brichardi. Next base: position 27,554,404 of record NC_142125.1, read on the forward strand.
GACAAATGGACCTGAACCATGCCACAAAATGTTACGGTCAGCATAACAGAGCCAGATCCCATAGGTGCAGAAGGTTCTTACTTTTTTAATCAACTGTTTACACACACGCACTAGCCACTTTATTAGGTATACCTTGCTAGTACCAAGGTGGTCCGCCAGAGCTGTCTTTACTCTGCATGGCACAGATTTAACAAGGTGCTGAAAACATTCCTCTGAGATTTGTGGTGCACACTAACATGACAGCGGCACGCAATTGATGCACATTTGTTGGCTGCATGTCTACAATGTGAATATTCCATTGTCCTATATCCCAGTGGTGCTCTAGGTAATTTCAAGCCAACTTACTCATCTTACTCATCTTTAGTTTGAGATGACGGGAGCTTTGTGACATGGTGCTTTATCTGGCTATGGTGTTTAAACGATGCTAAGTTGGTACTGAGGGGCCTAAAGTGGGCCAAGAAGACATCCTCCACACACTTTTACCACCAAGAACCATGACTGTTCACACAAGGCTGGATAGATGCATGCCTTCATGTTGGTGCCAAATTCTGGGAATGGAATACAGCAATGAATTTAAAGACTACATGATAGCTGTGTGGTTGTAAGACTTCCTGCTTTGAATGGATATTAGAGTGAAAGATGGATGTAGAAGAGAGGTTAAGGATTTCTGGTTATTAGGCAACCAGTTTGTGTTGCATACAAAAAGAATAGATAGTGGAGATGATACAGCTGTTAGTAGCACAGGGCAAATAATTCAAATTGATTTTACTTATGCTAATTAATGCATCATTAACAATATCTCACAAGAGTTATTTATATCTAACTTTTCTGGTTGATATGCATTCCCATTAAATCTCTACTGTAAATCATCCTGTATCAAAGATCATTTTTCAGCTCTATTGTGATGTTGTGATTCAACAACCATATTGTCACAGACATGAATTTAACATTTAATCGTTTTACTTTCAGACACATCCTGTAGTAAATACAGCAATAATCTTCCATAATCCCCCAGAAAGGATGAAATGACACTTAATGGTGTTGGTATCATCACCTGGTGCTTTCCATATTCAGAATAGCCACTGTTGTTTGTGTTTTTCTTTGTCTCATGAACACTACACACTGTGGTTTGAGTAACAGTTGTGCTTACTGCCGTTTGTAATTACACAGAAATGCTTTCAGTGCTAAAGAAAAAAAGGTGTGAAAGTGAAACTTTTGTGTGTATTAAAGAGACGATAATTTGTGTAAACAGCACAACAGAAAACAACGAAAGTAACTTTTTTTTTGGTTGTTTTTTTGGTTGTAATGTCAGCTTATCTTTATCACTTATCTTTAGTTTTTAAATCACAGGCTGTAGGATTGAGCATGCACGGTTTCCTGGATTGTTATGACAGGATGACATCACACAAACACAAGGATTTAATATGCAGTAGGCACACCTCATCGCATCTCCTCTGGAGACTTAAACTGTTTTTCCCAATTAAAAGCCATTAGATCACAATGAAAAAGCAATTTTCAAGTATTTGTACCTAATGCAATTGTAAATGATGTTGCAAGTGGAGTTAATTTATACCAGTTTCCCCTCTAGACAACTGGCAATTTGTACTCTTCTCTGCCTGTACTACACCATTTCCAAATGTTCAATACTGCGATGAGGCAGAGGCGAAAGGAATATTGGGCTGAGTTAATTGGTGCAAAGGAGGACTTGGTGGAGTGTTTGAAATCTACCTTTAGACTGTGAAAGAACTTAGTTCATCCACACTTAACTTGGGCTTGTTAACTCTTATGTTACCAAGGCATTTTAGAGACTGAAATAAAATAGGAGTGTTTATTTATGGGTATCAACCCTTAATGTTTCTTTTACTGATGGTGGATATTCTAAAAATATTGTAATGTCATGTGGCAAACAGCAAACCTAGAAGCCCTAACAGTGACTGACTATTCACTGGCTGTGGGGATGATGGGAAATGAGGCCCTGCAGGTATCATATGCAGTTATTATTGGGACTCTTGCATCAAACCCTCATACATGTGTCAAGTTAGCAATGGTATGACCTCCCAGCCGGTTGTCATGTAATGGCAGCGAAGCTTTCTGGCAGCCTACTGTTGATTAAATAAATGATTGGTTTGGGAATCATTTGATGTGTGCATTTTTCCAGAGCAGTTGTGAGCACGGCTGTGTTGTAGCAAGAAGGTTCTTTTCCGTGTGGCGTAACTTGCATAACTTTACTCTGGCATGTTAGATTAATTCATGTTTCTACATTGGCTGCAGGTGTGGATGTGGGACAGTCTGTCGCTCTGTGTTAGCCTTGTGATGGACAAGTGACTTGTCCAGGGTGTACTTTACCTCACACCCTCTCAGGTGGGAGAGACTCCAGCCTTGACGTGGGCCTGTTGTGGATAAGCTGTTAAATCATGATGGTTATGTATGGGAGATGCCCCCAAGGGTGGTGGAGAATGACCGAGCTAAGATCCTGTGGGACTTCCAGATACAGACGGACAAAATGGTGGTGGCTAACCAACCGGACATAGTGGTGTTAGACAAACGTGAGAAGACGGCCGTAGTGATCGATGTAGCGGTCCCGAATGACAGCAACATCAGGAAGAAGGAACACGAGAAGCTGGAGAAATACCAAGGGCTCAGAGAAGAGCTTGAGAGGATGTGGAGGGTGAAGGTGACGGTGGTCCCCGTGGTAATCGGAGCACTAGGTGCAGTGACTCCCAAGCTAGGCGAGTCACTGCAGCAGATCCCAGGAATAACATCGGAGATCTCTGTCCAGAAGAGCGCAGTCCTGGGAACGGCTAAGATACTGCGCAGGACCCTCAAGTTCCCAGGCCTCTGGTAGAGGACCGGAGCTTGAAGGATTAACCGCCCACAGGGGCGAGTGGGGAATGTGCTTCAGCACCCCCAAAATGAATCAAAGCACCCCCAGAGATTTCTTACTTTTTTTTTGACTGTTTGTGTGACACACTACTAAAAATATAAAAAGCATACAGTACTGTACTTGTTTGAGACGTAACATTTTAACAACAAAAGTATAGATACCCCCCCTCCCCCCTCCCAAAATGGTTTGTTCCAGCTCTCCCCTACTCTGGCTCTAGCGCCGTTGCTGCCAGAGCGATGGTGGCTGAGACGCAGCAGAGCGGAGGTGTGAGTGCCTGGCTTAAAACAGGACATGTTAGCTGCATTTAACCTTCAGTTACTCTTTATATAGTTAGGTAGGAGTCAGACCATGTTTCTTTTTAGCTGAAAAACATTACACCAGGTAACCTGCAGTGTTGAAAGCGTGTTTTCCGACGATGTTTGCTACCCTACAATCCGTCCTGCTCTGTAGTAAAATTAGCGACATGTCACCGTCCTGTTGCTAACATTGAAATGTATATAGCCTATTTAAAAATCTAAAACTTTAAATTGTCCGCAGCCTACTGTTGTTACCACTGTCCTGTTTGAAATGGATACTAACTAGCTAACTGACTGAATGCCCATTAACCTTATAACTCCTGTTGTGTGTGTGTGTGTGTGTGTGTGTGTGTGTGCGTACAGAGAGACAGCCAGGTTCATAATGGACATGAGGAAGTTTTTTCAAAAAAAAGGAGCCACATTCAGGTAAAAGTGTAAAATCAAATGATCCATCAATCAAGAATAATGTTGGATCAGTGTTTCAATATTTATATCTTTTATTAGATGTTCATGTGGTTTGGTTATTTGCCTTTTGGTTGAAAGTACACTGAGAGAGGACTTTTTTATTAGTGGTCTTAATAGAATTTTTTCATATTAATGCAAATTTTCATCTAATTGAATACAATCTATTTGTGTATGATTGTCAGTCCAAAGAGGGAGAGAGGAAAGAGGGGAAAATGAGGAGAAAGTACAAGGTCAGGAAGAACCAGGTAAGAAAACAGACAGGGAACAGAGACAGGCACAACAGAAACTGTTAAACTGACAAAGAGAAAAAAAACCCTGATTTTACTCACACAATCTGGAAGTTGTGTTCTCCCTATATCAGGGCTCTACAGTGCGACCAATTTGGTCGCAAATGCGACCAAATTTTTCAGTGGTGCGACTAAAAAAAAATATTTGGTTGCACCTGTGCGACCAACTGTTCGGGTAGCAAAAAAAAATAAATCTGCAACCTTCCCTGTGGTCAACAACAGACACACATTAAGCCCCTATCATGGACTAGTAAGGGGCGGGACCTCTCTGATTGGCCGTGGTCCAGTTGAAAGTGCAGGTGGAAGTGGGAGGTGAGTAGCTTGAATAAAGTGATATCAATTCATTAAATCCTGAATCGACTTTTAAATATAACTGTGTTTTGCCAGAAAGGCCAGATTCTCAGATTAAAGCTCACAAAACCATTTCAACAACAACCAAACAGCAAATGAGAGCAGGTACACGGACTCCACACAAAGACGTAAACACAGACCCGACGCATCAGAATCAACTTTGTCTTTCTCGGCTTTCTCACCCGACGGCCCGTAGACGGACACGCTGTCGGAGCTCAGCGATTCTGATGCGTCCGGTCCGCGCTGTGATTATGTCTTTTTGCGCTGATTCTGAGCTGCAGGTTTTGTCTCTCCAACCAAAATTCACCGAGCCAGCAGCAAAAGAAGCAGCAAAAGAAGCAGCAAACTGCGCTTCACATTTGATCAATGTCGTCATGAATTTTGCTGTTTTGCCTCCACGACTATTAAAATCACACTTCATGCACAGCTCTCTCTCTCTATCTCTCTCTGTACTTCAAGAACAGTTTCCCGTCTCCAATCTCTGTTTTCTGTATTATTCATTCGCTTATTACCCACCAGTCTACCGTTGTTTACAGCGCTGTCTTTTTCTTTTCTTTTTCTTTTTTTCACTTAAATGACCTCGGACAAGAAAGCCTAATTTTTCTGTTGTTCAATACTGAAGAAATTTAAACTTTATATGCAGAACATTGTAGAATATTTTTAAGGTTATCTGCTATAAAAAGCCAGACCAGGAAAATCTCCTTCATGTTTTTCTGTGTTTTATTCTGAGTTACTTTCACACAAAGGCATCTGCTGTGATGTTCACAATTCTGATGAAGTCAGTACTGATAAATGATCAGAATTATAATATTTCTGACTGTCTCAGGCTAAGTTGAATCGAATCGGGACTTTGAAAACCGGAATCGAATGTATTATAGAAATCAGTGATGATACCCAGCCCTAGTGAGCAGCCTAGGCACAACAGAAGTGGATGTAGCTGTAATAGGAAAAGAACTATTGCTAACTTTTCTGTTAAGTTAAGGCCTGATCCTTCTGAAATTCATAGCCAGCTCTGACACGGTGTCATCAATCTTTGAATGCTGAAAAAAGCACAGTGTATCCAGAAAAACACATTATATTATATAAATTATTATAAAATTTGTGTGCGCCTAACTTTTGTGCCGGTACGCCTAACTTTTTAAAGTTAGGCGTACCGGTACGCCCGTGGCAAAAAGTTAGTCTAGAGCCCTGTATATTAAAGCTGTTATACAGAATCTGCAAAACAAACTGGGTTGAAACATTTTGACCCTCTTTAACAACATTCCAACATAACATTATAATTGATTGGGGAGATTAAAATTAATGATATATTTTTATGTGGTTCAGCCACAACTCTACTAAAACCTCAGCCAGTAATAGGTAGGCCAACTTTTGGACCGTCCAGTTGTCTGTATGACTGCCGCAGTACGTACATCACATTTGCACACTATCAGAAAGTGTCAAACAGCCCTGGTGGAGTGAGGAGCTGTAAAGAGAAGCAGAGTGCTCTGTTTATATTCTAAAAAAGCTTGTTTCAAAGATTCTGTACAGCAGCTTTAAATGTTTTCCAAAAGCACACAGACACTTATCAGTGTTTCTCAAACCTTTTACAGTGTGTACCACCTGATAAAAATGTTAAGCTCTCCCAAGGACCACTGTGAAAGCATGAAACTCATAAATCTTACAACACAAAATTAGTATTATTAAATTAGTAAAATTAGTATCTGCAATAAAGATTTTTTCATACATTGTATACATTCTACCACAGGCAAAGTTGCCTCAATTTTTATAGTTTTTATTAATATTTTGTAATAATTTATTTGTAATAATTTATTCTGTTCTGGGAGTGTATTTTTATGTATCTGTATTATATTATACATACACATTAAAAGTGAATCTCTGTCCAAAAAATGCACTCAGTTTACTTTTTACTCACTATGAGTATCATTCATTATTCTCACCCAGTAATTAAGGTTAGGATTTTTTCTATTCCAATCCATTCTTCTTTTGCAGCATTTAAATAACCTTTATCAGATTTGATGGTTTTGTTACAGACTTTTCAAAAAAGTGTTTTGTTTTTCTTTCACAAATGTGGGATTAAATTGTGTTAAAATGTACAAAACAGTGATGTCATGTGTTGTGACGAGGACCCAGGCACAGAGAGACTTGATGAATTTAAGAATCTTATGATTTAATAAAGAAATTTGCAGACTTGCACAGAGATGGTAAAATTATGATGACTGATAAAGGAGACGAAGACAACAGATGATGAGGACAGGGAGGAACAGGGGTTTAAATGCACCAAAGTGACAGTCAGAGAAACTCGGGACAACATTTAAGGATGCAGGGACTGACAGAGACAGGTTTATCTTGCCTGGCTGGGCAGCTCTCTGGGTGCTCAGCACCCCCAAAGCTCTGATCCTAGAATCGCCCCTGTATATATATATATATATATATATATATGAATAATAATAAATAATAATAAATAATTATATATGATTATATCAATTGATAAGAGATACACAACAAGATATTTTCTGCATCTCACTACTGTCTTTTACATTAAAAATGCCACTACCACACCTCCCTGCCTCCTAATGTAGAATGTGATGCTCTTTGAAAATGGAAATAAAGAATAATGTCTATGAATGAAACAGGGTTATTACGGCGGAGCTAAACTAAATTATAACCTGTACTGTAATTCCCAACCAAACATTTAATAATGACAAAGGTGCTGGTGTCTGGAGATGACCTATGATGTTGCTGTGTCATGGCTGACTCAAAATTGTGAATTTGCTCTGAATGCAAGATGCTGCAGACAAAAGGGTAATTTTGTGACTAAACAGCAGTAAACGGGGACTAAAGACAAAAACATAACAAGAATGAGGCCGTATGACCTCTCTGCCCTGTCTTGATTTCAAGGAAGTGTAGAAAACTGGAGTAGAAAACACAATTTTCAGACACATGTGCAGCATTAAACAGTAAAATACTTGATAAAGTTATTAAAAGTTAATGATATTTGGTGGGAGGGCCGGTGCCACCCAATGGTAGACGCCTCTGTTGCCTGGCTGTTGGCTTACTCCCCCACGCTTTAATCTTTAACTAAATGACGCACCATTCATCCACCGAACCTTCGAGTAAATCTTACTTCCCCGTCTCTAACAGAGGTCACGCTCTGCAGCATCACATAAAACACTGTAAGGCTGGACGATACAAATGATAGGTCAAATAGGAATGAATGATGACAGATATTATCACACTTTCTTTCAAGCAAGGAGAGCCACTCCTTGGCTACGTTATGAGCTAGTGTTAGGGACAGGGTGACGATCATGGCTAAAGCCATATTGATGACAGCCAGTCTAATCTAACCCACCCTCTGTGTTTATGACTGACTTTCTTTCAGGGTTGCAAATGATGAAGAATAAAAATAAAAAATAAAAAACTATGTTGCTTCAGTTGTCATAAAACACTTGAAAAATAAAAGAAAAACACACATTCTTGGCTATCATGTGGGATTAGTTCTCATTTATTTTCTATTAAGAGCAACAAATCTCTACTGCAATTTTATGAACCCTTTGTTCAAATTTATCTCTTCTATTTCAGTCTCGTGTGTTTTATGGGAAATGACAGAGATAAAAACAATTAGTTCTTTTTATGATTAAATCCAATCCCATTAAAACATGTATCGGGAAAGAAGAGAGAGAAACCCCCACAAAACCAAAGACTTTGATGCCTTATTTAATAGAGGGTTTTACTGAACAATGTGATAACTGAAGATTAATCCATAAAACACACATCTGAAGGGTTATAAAGAAATACATTTTGCCAGTGCATGATGTGACCAAAGAGTTTTATTTAAATGGAAATTTTAGACTTGCCTAAGTAACCTGTAAATCCACACCCAGCCAGATTTGGAGCATTTTGCATGCAAACAGACAAAAAGAACTGTGGAAGCAAACTGCCTACGCATTAATAACTTGAAGGATAGGCCCAAATGTAGCCATGCAGCACAGCATTTAACCACCTAATCATGAGCAGTGTTTTTTTACCCCCTGTGGATGATTTTAAAAGCCCCTGCTTCTTGCTGCTGGTTAATAATAAAGTGCCACTGAAGGGCAGAGATATTATATTAATGACACTGAAGGCAAGAGCTGTCTTTGTGAAACTATTTCTGCCTGTCTATCTCATGAAAAGGTAGCTTAATGTCATTCATAGGTGATGTGCCTTATGGTCACTTCACATCAGAGATTTCTGATGAAATGTACTGCAGCTGAAAATCACAGCTCTCCTACATATGCCACATTATACCGTCAAAGACTGGCTGGAAGTAAGGCCTCTGTAACCAATAATAAATGTGGTACATGTTGATACAGTTGTGTAGCAGGCAGGAAAAATGAATTATTTGAAAATATTTTTGTCTGTAATTAATATTAAGGAACATTAACAGCAGTGACTAGTCCTATGTAGACGTCAGAAACTGTAGCAGGTGTTGGATCTGACAGTTGACTTAAGCTGTTTGTTGGATTTTGTGCTAAGAAGCGTGATTGCAACAGTTGGTGGATGACACACAAGGCTTCTTTAAAATGCATAAAAAAATGAATGTGTAAGTTAATTTTTACCCAAACCATCAGTCAAGTCTTTAAGATTCCAGAATTTATTTTTGAACCCTACACTGGACACATTATTGAATCAATAATTCACAACAGGTCGCACAAGTCGAAGGCACTGAAGCAATGTACTCGCAATGAATGAGAGCACAGTCCCCTCTATTTTAAAGGCTCAAAAGTAACTAGACAATCGACCGACAACCTTTCTCATGGTCAGGTGAGGCCTCTTTCCTCATTATTTCTTTGCAAATAAAAGATCGTTAATCTTTTATCTTCTAAAGTGCTGCACTTGGATTTGTTGTATTTTTAATTGAATTATCAATATGAGGTTTTCAGTGCAAGTGAGGGAGGCAGGGGACGCCATTGTGGCACATTGTTAAAAAGAAGGACTATGTTGGCCAGCTCAGCAACAGTAAGAGGCCTGAAAGAGCGCAGGAGGCAACCAATGCATGTGATCGCAGCCTTCTTTCTCTTCGCAGCATCTAACCACGACAAGAAAACTCAGAAGGAGGTAGGTATATCACTGTGAAAGTTTACAATGAATGCAAATAGAGAGGATTTATGAGAAGGTGAAAACCTCTGGAAGAACAGAAACTTTGCCAGAAAACATCTCAAAGAGCAACAAATCTCTTCTACGAGTTCATGAACCCTGTTTAATTTGATCTTTTCTAATTCAATCTCATGAGTGTTAGGGGAAATGACAGATAAAAACAATTATTTCTTCATATTAATACATTCGCTCCCCTTAAAACATGTACTGGAATGAAACAGAAAACCCCACAAAACCAAAGACATTGATGCGCAGTTCTGGAAAAATTCTGATGAAACCTAAATGTACTTGTACCACAGTTTGTGGAAAAAGAGAAGTATAAATAAAAGTTCATGCTGGGGGCACGGATGTTGCATGTATGGCTGCCAGTGGAACCAGGCCACAGATGTTTATTGAAGATGTGACTGCTGATAGAAGCAGCAGGATGAATTTTGAAGTGTACAGGGCTATACTCTCTGCACAGATTCAGCCAAAACCTGCAAAGCTGATTGGACAGTACCTCACAGCAAATGGATAATGAACTAAAGCATACTGCAAAAGCAACCCAGGAGTTTCTTAAAGGCAAAGAAATTGGAAATTGTTCAATGGCGAAGTCACCTGATCTCAGCCCAACAAACCATCTCAAAGGAGGAAAAAGCATTTGGCGATCTTCGTGGTTTCTAGACACAGGCAGACATTAATTACAAAGTATTTTCAAGCTGGCATTGTTTTTCTTATCTGAAGGTGAACGGATTCACAGAGCTCCCTCTTAAACCTCGACTGAATTTGTTGAAAAGGCATGAAAAGTGTTACAGACCTGTATTTGAATGGCAGCAGATGACTATAATTTCAACAAGTGAAAGGTTTTTCTTTCAGGGCAGAATTCTCTGGACAAGAAATTAAATAATAAACTAATAATAATTTAAAAATGTGCATGCTCTGGTTGGAATGTGATGTTAGCATCCTCTAAGGCTTGATAACCAAGCAAAATAAATGAAAGCAAATGAAAGACATGTCAACGTTGTTTCCCATGAGCAGAGCTGTTATTAGTTGCTTCTGAGAAATAAAGTTACCTGCTGGGTAAGTTGCACATTGTAGACTTGCTGCCAAATGAGACGCGTCAATAAATTAAATCTGTTTTTCACGGTCGAAAGCATTACAAAGTTTCCACTGCACGAAATGCTCTTTGTATCTTAAACTTCCAAGCTGGTGAAAGCACACGTCTCGCTCCTCCTCTAGTTTTCGTTGGATCTGTTGTGACATGCAGCACATGTACCTACCTAGAAAATCAGGTTGTTGTTATGCCCCCGTTGTTGCCTGACATATCTCAGGGCATGTTGATGTAGGAGGATGAAATTGTATAGTAAAATTGTAAAACTGACTGCACCCGCCATTTCTCTGAGAACTGCCTGTAAATTAAAACATACACAGTTAGCTGTTATTATTCACACACAGTGGTCATTGGGTCAGATCACGTACTTTACCTTAACCTTTTGTATAACAAGGACAAAAACTGTGGGCACCAGGGAGCGTGGGCGTGCAGGAATGACAGTTGCCACAGGTTTCTATCATTACACACGTTCATATATAAGGAGAACAACTAATGTGGGAATCACCACGTTAGTTGTTCTCCCTGTGTCTACATGGGTTTACTCCAGCTTTACCCCACCCAAGACATGCTCATTATGTTAAGTGTTAAAATGATTATAGGAGGGTGAGTGTGGGGTTGCCTGTCGCTCTGTTCGCATGGATGGACTGATATATTAGGCCAGTGGTTCCCAAACTTTTTTTGCTAGGCCCCCCTTTGTTTTACAAGAAAAATGTTTGCGCCCCCCCCTTCTCACGCGCGCACGCACATGCACGAACACATCCTCCAACCACACACACCCATATTTTGCTCCATTGCGGTTTCTTTCACACCTCAAACATTTAGTTCCACCAGTGTGTGAATGTGAGAGTGAATGAATAGTGGCATTGTAAAGCGCTTTGGGTGCCTTGAAAAGCGCTATATAAATCCAATCCATTATTATTATTATTAGTAAACAATTAAGCAAATACATGTAATCTGCAATAAATGACAGGTAGTAAAAAAATAAACTACTAACTCTTTTAGGCTACCTTCAAACATACACGGGTATTTTTGAAAACGCAGCTGTTTCGTCCACACGTAAACGGCGTTTGGAATCACCGAAAACTTAGATTTTTTAAAACTAATTTTTTTCCGATTACGTGTGGACGAGGAATACAGAGTTCGTCTCGCAACGTCAAAGGTATTTGCCTTTTTTCACGTCACGCTGTGCGCCACATTATTGTTTACATGAGATGAATTGCAGAATGGGAGATAGAGACAAAATACTGTTAATCTTACTATCTTCAGGTTTTACACGCTTACATATACACGCAGTTACTGTCCCTCCATTTACAAAGGCAGAGGCGTCACGGTGTGATTATTTTACTGTAGTTGTTTTTTTTTCCTGTGTAATAATATTCAACATTGCTATCAATACATTTTTCAAAAAATGCCTCTCTGTGCACAATGGGTTTAAAAACATAAACAGCTGTGAGATGCTGTTTGTCCGTGATTTGAAGAGCCCAGCGCTGCTCCCAACACAGGGAAAACCAATCCTGCAGGGAGACCTACCTTGGCACTTGTGCAGGTGAAGCCAAAGGGAAGATATGCTTCACCATATTTTACTTCACTACTTAATTACTTCATTGCTTTACTGATCAATCAAAAACTGGTAAATTTATCACAAGACAGCTCCTTAGGTGCTTAAAAATGGCAAAAGCCTCAACATCGGAAAGTTGCATCTGTTAAGGGAAACATGAAATACGTTAAAAAGAGGACATTCCAGCAGATATAGTAAATTATTTGTACTTTTCTTGGGAATTCCAGAGCTAATTTCTGACTTAACCTCTGTAGACTGACAGCCAGTGTCACACAACTTTGACTTTCTGTTCCATCCTCTGGTCACTGTTAAGCAAAAAAACAAAAAAACAAAAACTGATTCACTCAGATGGTTATGAGACTGAATTTCAGTAGAAGTATTCCCATCTTTGCTCTCCTGTGGACTGCTGATGCAACAGTCACACTAGAGAGAACAGTGGTTGGGAACCTTAGGACCGAATGCAAACAACTTGCGATCATGTTGCCTTTCAAATGGTTGCTTCAAAGATGGAGACCAGATCTGAGACCACTCAGATTTGACGGTTGCTATTTTGAAAGCAACTTGTGTTAAGATGACATTATGACAATCAGAGTCAGTCAGCTATCACTTCTTGGGTGAAGTTGGATATTACACGGACATGCTTGTTTGCTGTCTGTTGCAAATATGTTGCCAACTACATAGAAATGCACAGTCATAAGTTATACTACTACTACTTACTACTAGTTACATTCAAAGTCCAGCTGGAACTTCAAAAATCTGAAATAGAAATCCAGAAATTTGCCTACAAATAGAGCATAATAATAATAATGGATTGGATTTATATAGCGCTTTTCAAGGCACCCAAAGCGCTTTACAATTCCACTATTCATTCACTCTCACATTCACACACTGGTGGAGGCAGCTACAGTTGTAGCCACAGCTGCCCTGGGGCAGACTGACAGAAGCGAGGCTGTCATATCGCGCCATCGGCCCCTCTGGCCAACACCAGTAGGGTAAAGGGTCTTGCCCAAGGACACAACGACCAGGACAGAAAGCCTGGGGATCGAACCGGCGACCTTCCGGTTACAAATACGCTTCCCAACCCCCTGAGCCACAGTCGCCCTAAAGACATAGTTGTTGTAGGACTCTAACCTCAAGATAACACATTTGCTTAGCAGCCTTGCTTTATTACATGAATACAACCAGAATGCAACCAATTGGGAACCAGTTGAGTTGAGTTCACTACTGCAAAGAGATGTGTCACAGGTGAGCTCTGCTCATAGGTGTTTTATTTGCAAACCCTGGCTAACCTTAGAGTGACTGCAGTCAGAGTCAGATCGCAATTGTCTGGAAACAGACTCCCACCAGGTGACCCGTACAATTGTTTTGGAATTGAAAATGGTCAGGTGTTGCTAACCTCTGGGTGAACACAGTATTTGCAAGCCCTGCAAAAAGGGTAAAAAAAAACAAAATTCAGTGCGATCACCAGGCAACCACAGATTTTTCCTAGTCTCAAGCAGTTTGCTGTCACGTGACTGATCCCTTTGTCAAAACACAAACAGGCGATGAAGGGAAACAAAGGGGGTACCAGACATTTTGGTCCCTTTGCTACAAATGTATGTGTTCAAGTATTTTAGTCACCTTAACTCAAGTCTACTTTAAATTACCATAGCTAGCAAATACAGACACTGCAGAGGAGGACTGCTATAAATGAGCAGACAACAGTTTGAGTTTTACAGCATGCTTCAGTAATGTGTGGCCATAGAGTTTCTTCTGTGTACCATGCTGATATATCAACTCACTTAAAGCAACTTTTTTTTTCTTTATTGTTTCCATGTCTTTCATGTGGCGCCAATATTACTTACCTGGTGTTTTGGAACTAAAATTGTGGGCATAGAATCAGCTTGTGGTTTGCATTACAGCTGCAAAGACAGATTAAACTACAGTACTTATTTAAATGGTGATGGACACTTGACTTAACAATAAACCTGCTTCATTGTGATCACAATTTAGTATCTGACGCTAAAGCTGGGAAGGACACTTGGAATAGTTTGTCTGTTTTTTTGATTTACTTGCACTATTGTCACCAGAATCTGCTCTCCTTTCGAGGATAAGGTCATCAATCTTTCTCTGTCTCTCGCACACTTTCTATCTCACTCTTTTTTTTCCTCCCTCGGTCGATGCAGAGATGGGTTTTCTTGTTTTTTAGGCCACAGACTTTTCTCTACCAGTATCTACTAAATCAGTACCCATTAAAATGAAGCGCTAATGAGACCTATTTAAAAAGAGTTCCATTCTTATGAAAAATCCAGTAAGTTATTATATTTTCTGCTGCTGTTCTTCCATTATAATCACAGAGACATTAAAAGAACAAGAAAAACTGAATAATTAAGCCATCTTTTTGTTTTTTTCACCCTATTAAGGTGTGGTAAGTTGTAGCAAAACCTGTCAACCTAAAGAAATTATATTCAACCTATAAATTATGAACCTGCTTTTTATTTTACCTTCTTGGCAATAACAGCAATTACTGGCTGCGCATTATAGTTTTAAATTACAGGGAGAAATGCCACAGACATTAGTTATTGAGATGAATGCTGCCAGTTTTGCTCCATAAAGAAAACTAATTAATATCACTAGCTATCACATTGTATCCACGAGTTTGCATACATCAAACAGTGATTCTATCAAATTAACGCCTATATCCTCATGTTAATCATTAACTTAATTAATATAGCAGTGACATAAACATGCAGTGTGCTCAGATGAGATTATCCACCAAATTTAAAATGAAACCTGTTTGTCAAACAGGTTTTATGTACACAGCTGCAGGGGGAGAATGTTTTTTTTTATTAAATCAATAAACATAAAATTCACATTAATTACAGTACTGCTGTCTACACTGTATAAACTCGTTCATCTTAGTTTCTCTTCCTGTCAGCAAATCTCAAAAGGGTATTTTAAGACATGAATCAATTTCCATACATTTTGCTGCACATAGCCACAGTGCAGTAAAGAAATTATTGCATATTTTATATGGTGTTCACACATGTATTGTATTGTACTGAAGCAGTTCTGTATAGTCTCTGAAACCATCTTGTAAAAGCAGCAGGTTTTGGTCATGATGCTGCCACGAGTAGAAACATTACTGGAACAGTTCTGTAATTTACCACATTTTGTCACACCTGTGACCAGGCAAATGTTGAGAAGCACCTTTTATCTTCTCTCCAAACTGGCTGGAGTTTCTGTGTGTGTCAGGGTCTCTGTCAGTTGCAGTCCACCACTAATCCTCACTGTGTTACATGATTGCTTTAAAATGAATTAAAGGTGGCTGTGATTAGGACAAGGTTGTCTAGTAAAGTTCACCCATCTACCAGATGGGAGAATCCACACATTTATAGGTCACAGGTAATGTATTTTAGATTCTAGACTTCTATTCCCTTAAAATAATATATTTAATTCAACTTAATTCAGTGCAGTTTTGTTTATATAGCACCAGTCCAGCAGCAGCAAGAGCAGTCATGTCAAGACGTTTTATATCATAAATACCTCTACAATACAACTACTAATGACAAATAATAGTTGTATTTGAACAAAACCACAAGACTTCTGGAGTAACGTCCTTTGACAGATCAGATCAAAGTGGAGATGTTTGGTTATAATGCACAGTGCCACATTTGGAGAAAGCCAAACACAGCATACACAGCAACTGTCTAACATGTTCGTGGTAATGCTTTGGACTTATTTTGCAGCCACATGACCTAGGCACCTTGCAGTCCTTCCATTCACTGAATCAACTTTGAATTCCTCTGTATATATTTTGACCATGTGCAGATTAGAGAAAATCTATAATAAATTCAAACCTGTGCATGAAATTCTTGTTTTATAAGGTAACTAAACATGCACACTTTACAATCATTCCACCCTGGAAAAGAAACTGTTCAAAGAAATCATTAAAACCCCAATTACCATGACATTCACGCTCACAATGAGTGTATGTAAACTTTAACTCAGGACTGCTGTTCTAAAATATTGGTTATAGTAAGACTAAACAAGGTTTTCAATTTTAAGCTACAAAATAAGACACCCTGACATGTTTCCATTTACAAACATGTCAGGGTGAGAGAAAATAAGCTCAATCCAAGCGCTCATCTGTTTCAAACTATTTTCTCGCAGTAGGCACTAAAACACAAGTCCTGATTTGCTTCTTGTTCACTCGGTAAGAAAGTCTAACAAGTGCTAGAATTATAGAGTTTAGCAGAAGAAATGTAAGAAACCGAGGCGAGGCCATTACAGTTTAATGTCTGCTGTCCTCATGAATCAGGCACCCTGCGCAGAGAATCATCTAAAGGTGGGGGGGTGCTTACGATTTTTCCCCAGAAGGCTTTTTCTCAGCTTGGCATCCCCAAGGTGAACATCCTATTAACCCCTCAATGTTTGTGAAGAGACATATTGGTTCATTTGAGTGCCAATGGACCAGGAGGCTTTTAGAAAAGATACACCAACACATACATGCTTTTCTCAGCATTACCTCTCCCTCACAGACATTGAGCAATATTGTCACTTTCAGCAACCTGTTCACCTTTAAAAGCTGTAAAAAGGTTTGGTATTGACATAACAGGCAGATAATTGACCCTTGTCTTGAATATAAAATGGTCAGGTGGGATAGTGGTGCAATGATGTTGGCACTGTTGACTTAAGAAGAGAAGGCTCTGGCTCTCTGTGGGAAATTTCTCAGTTTTCCACATGCCTGTGCATGCTTTCTCTCACTACTGTACTAATCTCACTACTGTTTAACCCTAAAGATATTCATCTTAATAAAACTAAAGGCCCTAAATTGTCTGTTGGTGTTTGGCCCAAACAGCAAAGCAGGATTTGTGGCTGAACTATTGGCTTTTATTGTCATAATGGTGATTTGCTTCTTGTCGGGGAGCATCGTGTTGGTGACCAATGCTACACAGCCTAACCTGGTCTAAATTAGGTTATGTTTAAGGTAACAGATAAAACACAGCCTATTGACTCTTGGTTATCTTGAAAAATGGCATCATCTTTTGTAGATGGTGATGCAATGTTTTTTCCTGTCAAGGATCTATAGATTATGAGAGATATATGATCACTGGCTACATTATTATGTAGACCCATTCAACTGCTTGTCAATGCAAGTATCTGTGGCAACAACTGGGGTGGCTGTAGCTCAGGAGGTACTGCAGGTCATCTGCTAATTGGAAGGTTGGTGGTTCCATCCCTGGCTGCTCCAGGCTGCATGCCAAATATCCTTGGGCAAGATACTAACCCCAAGTTGATCTCTGATGCATCCATTGGAGTACAATTGTGTGTGAATGTTAGATAGAAAGCACTTAGGCATAGAAAAAGTGCTTGTGTGAATGAGCAAGTTGTATAAATGTTTTGAGTGCTCTGGTAGAGTAGAAAAGTGCTACATTACCAGTCTGTTTATTATTTAACTCAAAGCAGTCTGCTCAGAATGAGCAGAAATATCAGAATGCACATGAAAGTTGACTTAAGTGACTTAGTCAACAACTATGCCATAGTTGTTGGCTGCTGTTAAGCATTTCAAAATCTGTAGTTTTCCCAGATAATACTTTGTCGTCAGACCTACTTGTGCACAGATTTGGCATTTTGGCTAGCTTCCTCACTGACTTTGGCTTCAGCAACTGTGTTGCTTTTAGTTAGAATTTTCTGGAAGTACAGAAAGACAGATGAAGTTGGAAGTGGAGAGCACCCTTAAAAAATGACGGCAAGACTGACAAGATTGATCACAATTAGCTAAAGACCAATTGTTTTTTTTTCTTTTTATGGTATTTGTTGGAAAAGTAGAATAAAATCACTCTGATTCTTCTAGAAACACAAACAATTTTTGTTAATTCAGTCGAAACTGGATAGATTTATTTGCATTTAAATTGGAATCTTGACACACTCATCGTTAAAGTAAATAAGAACAAAGATAACCACATATAGTGCCCCCGCCCCCCCCCTAATGTTAGGAAACCAATTTCATCCAACTAGTAATGGAAAAGAGAGAACTTTATTGCCCAGACGTTCTTTTCTCTTGGTCTTCGCCCACACAGAAACGATCTGTCTGCAATAGTGAGAAAGCTTTTTCAGTCAAATGAAAAAATAACTTACTGGCAGAAATCTACTCATGATCTTGTTGTGTTTGATCCCAACAACCACATTATTTATGTCCATAGCATTTGATCTTAAAACTGACTGCTGTCAGCTCGACTTGATCCGAGCCTGTCATGAAAATGGAAAACAAGCTCCTGGCATCCTCAGCTCATTTTCGAGGAGATGTCACAGCTTGCACACCAGCATATTCTCTACATCAAGCAAACACAGTTAGCTCTGGAATCAGAGGGTGAGAACTGGTAATGAGAGGGGAGCTCCGAGTTCTCTGCGATTTCTTACCTTAGCTGTCTGTCAGGAACCTCGTTATCTCAGCTTTCTACTGCTGGTCGGCCTTGTTATCCTTAAGTCCTGTCTATTGTCATATTTCCTCTAAGGAAAAAGAATAGGTATCTATTCATAGAAACCAGGACAAAATTTTAAAACAATATAACGCCTGTAGGGATTAGCTGGTATCTTCACAGAGCTAAAATCACCTGTTGCATTACAGCTAGCCAACATCAGTGGAGGCTTGATAGCATTGTCAGAATCTGGCAGGCGTCAGATCTTTCAGTTCAGTGATCATCAGTCCAGTGAAGCAAGAAATTTCTCTTTTGACACTGGATTAAATCCACTGCTTGCTTCATTGTCTGACAAGATCACAACCTCAGGGTCAGAAGTAAGTCAGCTCTGTCTAGCAACTACCATCAACGCATACTTCACTGTTGCAGGAAATCTGTGTGCTCCAAAAGCCATCAAGCACATCAATAAGTCTGGTCTGATCAAGGACTATAATCGCAAATTCAAGATGCTAGATTGTCCTCTTCTTTTGGTTTGTGGAAGTTTACATCTGCAAATTTTGTCAAAAATTTCCCATACCTTTAAGCTGCATCCACATTGAAAGTGATGTGATGACCAGACACAACAGAAAGTGAAGGACATCCTGCGACTGCAAGCGATTATCAGGTCCCACCCACTTCCTGTCTTCCATAAAGACAGGAAGTGGGTGGGACCCGAGATGAACTTTTATCAACTTCCAGCTGAGTGTATGGAACATCTAGCAGTGCGAATGAAGAATACCCTTGACTGATGTGGTACTAAATACATTAGACGTTACCTAGGCAAGAAAGTCTGGAATGTCCACAGACTGCAAAGCAATATTCAATGAGCTAATCGCTTTCAATCTGTAGCAGCTTTAGTCTGTTTGTCTTGTCTTGATTAAAATATCGATATAAAAACGTGTTTTCTGTCAAAGAATATTGCTAAAGCACCATTTTCTGCTGTAGTTGGAGACATACTCACCTAACCAGTAAAATAAATAAATAAATAAATAAATTCTAGCTTAAGTTGTCATTTCACCAATCACTGAAAGTTTTTTGTTGAATGTAAAGTCTTTCATTCCATAGCAGAAATACATGAAATGACTCAACGCTGTTTCACTGATGGTGAGGTGTAATTACTTACACTTTAAAGCCATGGTAAACTTCACACATAATTTACATAATTTTTAGATTGCCAAGGGGTTTTAGTATTAAGGCTGCATTTAGAGCTGGCACTGTTCAAACGTTCATGGAAAAATGGACATGCATGTTACAGCATAGGTACTTTTGTATATTGCTTTTAATCTTAGGACTCCATCACACTGGCCTAGAGACCAGTTGGCAATCCCCTAGTAACCTCCAGTCACAAGAGAAAATATATATTAGCCAACCACTTGGCCTGTAGTGGGTGATGGAGGTTGCTGGCTGTTGCTGGATGAAGTCTGTCACTCAGAGGGTACTGCACCAAAAATGCTAGCATGCCACTAGGGCTGCCACAAACGATTATTTTGATAGTCGACTAGTCACCGATTATTTTTGCGATTAGTCGACTAATCAGATCATCATCCATTGGACATAAAACGTACAGCTTATTGCACAAGCACGCATCTGCTCTTATATAACTATCATTAGCTTACAGCTTTAAGTGTTTACCCAGTAGCGGTTTTAGATATGGGCGACACGGGCGGTTGCCCGGGGCGGCATCGTGGTGGAGGGCGGCATTACAGCCATCGGCAAAAAAAATAAAAAATGCTCGTACTCATGCTGCCCCGACGTCAGCCAGCGCATATTGGGAATGGTATAGGCACCGATCGGCTTTCTATCGCCCATTTGCTGGGAGTAAGGACGCCCTTCGTTTGCGAGGTGCGCCTGCTGCTTGCGGCGCAGGGAGTAGAGGGCGAGGCGGCGGGGGATTTTCTGACCGGCTGGAGCAGCACCTAATAACGATCTCGCAAAGTAAAACAAAATAAAAATAAACCAACAAACACGAAAACACCAGACATTATAATACAGACTTATAATTTGCACCAATGTTTTTTCGAAATTCTATACACGAAAAGTGAGCGCGAGAGCCCTCGGTGCGCCTGCTCGCTGCTGAAGTCAAAGTAAACTTTATTGTCATCTCCGCTACATACAGTCCAGTAGAGAGACGAGACGACGAGGCTCCAGTTACAGCAGCGCAAGTAAACAAACAATATATGTAAGAAGAGTAAGAAAATAAATATACACTTTAGGACTCGGGGTAAAGGGATCAATAACAATTTAAAATTTACAGTTTGATGATTTAAAGTCTCACACACAAGCCGTCGAAAGGGGAGGGGGGGCTTGCTGCTTCCAAATAGAGCACATTTCATTCATAATGATGTGAATCCAAGCCCATTATGTATTCATGATTTGAATCCCTGGTTGTGTGAAATCCCAGAAATACACCTTAGACAAAGTGAATCTGTGAACTAAGGTGTAGGTGTGTTAGATCATGTTGTGGTGATCCAAGAGTTGGGGGATTTGTGTTCATACTGGAGTGCAAAATTAAAACCAATGGAAGATGGACAAGAAAAGTTCAAAACCATCAGGTGTTCAGTTTAGAAAAAAGAGAAAAGAAGAGGAGGAGAAATGAGCAAAAGATACAGATGTGTGATTGGATAATGGCAGGTCATCCTGAAACAATCAGAATCAGAATACTTTATTAATCCTTAAGGAAATTATGTGCGTTACAGTTGCTCCAAGAGGAAATGGTAAAAATAGCAACAGTAACAGACTAAACTCCAAACAATACATTATGTTACAGATTTTAATATTAATTAGTCGTTGTCAATTGTTGATTCGTCCTGTTCTCATTGTATGACGAATTATGATGGCTGTTTGGTAGCCGTTTGCATACAATGCATACTCTCTCTCTCTTCATGTGTGTGTGTGTGTGTGTACAACAGCTTTATGTTAATGTACAATCCTTAATATGTTGTGTGTGTGTGTGTGTGTGTGTGTGGGGTGGGGGTGGGGGGGGGGGGGGGGCAGAGGGAGTGTTCGCCCAGGGCGCCAAACTGGCTAGGTCCGCCACTGTGTTTACCGTATGTGCTAACTAAAAATAAAGACAAGTTGATAGTTTATTAGATTAGATTAGCAGATTGTTTCGGTGGAGTTTAATAAACTCCTTGCTATCTAAAATATAACGGGACACCGGAGTAAATTCTCGAGCATCTCACACTTCTGATAATCAGCTGTCTGCTTCACGTTTATTCAGCTGTGTAAAAACTGTAACTTTAATCTCAGCCAAACCGATGTACTCAGGAACAAATAAAATACTGAAAAAAGTCAAACAATAATCTAAGTGACTTATATATCATGTTTTACCTGAGTAGCAAAAGACCGCAGTTGGTTTGAAAACTATCTGCCGGGAGTCCGGTGTTCTCACGGGCTCTAGTTAGCCTAGCCCCCGGCTAGCTATCGAGCTAGTGGGTAACAGACGTCTCCGAAAACGTCGGAGCGCTTTTGAAAATATGTGGTGTCTTGATAAACTGAGCAGATATTTGAGGTTTACACAGCTACATTCTCGCCTGAAAATATGTTCAACGTTTATTTTGTGACCCAGAAAGAATAATAAGAGTAATATTAAAACTAACTAGCTGCCACCATTGTTGGAAACTGAGCTGGGCTGCGCTATGAATTCTGGGACACAGCTTCTTCTTCTTCTGGGTTTAACGGCAGCTGGCATCCTTGTACATGCAGTGCTGCCATCTTCTGTTTCAGTCCGTTATTACACTCTTAAATCCTACTACTTATTCCTGCGTCTTTTGGGATCTCACAAAGCTTCAAACGACGCGTCGACTATTAAATTAGTTGTCGACGATTTTGATAGTCGACGTACAATGTAAAAACATATTCCGTAGAAAAACGGAAAATGTCCTGGTAATTTTCTGCCAGTACATTTTCTGTTTTTTTACGGAAGTTTGACAGACTTTTCTGTAAATGATAAAACGGAACATTCTGTAGATTTACAGTATACTCTCTGTACTATTTACGGACATTTCCTTCAGCTATAAAACGGAAAATTCAGTTTATTAACAGTATATTTTCTGTATCATTAACTGATATTTTCCGTTAATAGAAAAATTCTGTTTCTGTTTATATTACTATTTCCAAGCACTTCTTTCCACTGTAACTCATTAAATATAGTTCTTTATATCCTTAAACGTACATTTCTATGCAATTACAACCTAGTACACCATGTACTCAAAAATTCATAAATTAAAACTTAAATTAATTTGTGCTTCGTACACAACAACATTCGTACAATTAATGTTAAATATTCTTTTATTCTCCTCAACTCTAAAACTACACTAAAATTAAACGACAGCATCCATCTTGTCATAAAACTACTAAACAGCTGATACATGAACAAAATAACTCACAAGCTTTCAAATTTGAGCGTTTATTTCCTTGAAATCAGGTTGCCCTCACGTAAATTTGTTTATTTACATTCATTCAAGTGGCTACCAAGTGTTTTCTTCAAACAGGACACCTGACAAACAAAAAATTTCATATTTAAAGATATGTTCACATTTAATAATATCCAGAGTACCTTTTAGTTAGAATCACTGCCTTGTGGTAGTTTTGCCTCAGCAAAATGGTTAAGGTGTGGTTTACATCCATGTCTGTCCACTTATGATACAGTATACACATGTAGTCAGTTATAGCCAAACACCTTTGATTACTGAATTGCATTCACTTCATTAATGAAGTGAATGTAATTCACATTTGTGTGAACATTTGTCTGAGATTAACTCTTTGGGGTCTTTACCTTACAATATAACATACTTGACTGTTTAAGTGGTGTCACATGAATAAAACTGAACAGATCTAAAGAAGATGTTCCTGAACTTTGGGTTTATTCGAACAGGACGGATGGATAACCACAGGACTTTTCCCCATATGATAACTACAACACAAAATAAATTAAGACAGATTACTGTCCCAAACTTAAAGATAAAAGTGTATTTACTGGACTTGTTTTGTCAGTGAGGAGCAAAGTACAATTAGAAGTGCTTGTTCTGATGAAAAGTTAAACTGTAAACAGCAGCGTAGTGAATAAGGATCTGTGTCCACGAATCCTCAGCAGTGACAACACTTAAACATCATTGTTCAAAATCCTTAATGCACACCTTTTTCTCCACGGTGTTCAAATGCTCTTAGCTGTTTAAGTAGAGGAAAAAGTCTGACATATTTCATGACCATTAAATGTTAGACAAGGCTCTGAAAACGAAGTTACGGTTACAAACAAATACCTCTGCTTGTGCGCACACACCCTAAATCACAACAAATAAGACAATAGTAAGACAAATTACTACAAAGTCTTGTTACCACTCTTCATGTACCAGTGTGACAAAGTCCTGAATGCAGCCTACATGTTAGTACATCAAGGTCCATCTGAGCTTTAAATAAAATACACTCAGCTTTTCCTTGGATTTTTAGAGTTGCGCAGTTCATACAGGAACTGCAGCAGTCGGGGTTAACGTGTCGCTGTGTTGCTCCTCCATGTCAGCCATTGAGACTAGTCGCAAGGAAAAAAAGAGGAACAAGACATTTTTAAAAAAATTTATTTTAATTTTTTTTACCTAGAACATAAACAACATTAGAAGAACACACATCACTGAACCTGAAAACAACAAAAACAAACAAACAAACAAAAAACAGAACAATATATATATATATTACAATATATAACAATATATATAATAAATCTACCCGTTAGGGGAGATTTATTACCCCGGTAGGGTAATAAATCTCAATCGATATATCGATTATTGTGACAGGCCTACTGTTTTGGTATCATAACAAGCTTGCCAAACATGTATGACCACTAAGCAATATCTAAGCAGTAGTACTGGTCTGAATGACAATAAACATAGCTAGTGTTTGGGAAAATCTGTTAGAAAACAGTTATTATTTCAATAATTATGCTTAGCATGTGACACAGACACTGCATAAAAAACTACAACAACAAATACTTACTTGAGGAGGATGGGAGAGGGCAGCATGAGGTTGAGACTGTTCCCTGCTCAGATGCAGTGTAGGACAATCAGGGCTGTCACAACAATGGGGTGGGGCCAAGTGGCTGCAACCCTAGTTACAATGTACAAGTATATATAATTACATATAATATATGTGAATAAAGCAAGAATCTGTTTAGGTTAGTTACTGTGCTGACTGATTCTTGCTAGGTTTATATGATTGTAAACTGCACAAAAACAACAACAGCAACAACATTAATGATAACGACAAACAAAATTACTTAGATTTATGTAAATCTCACATCAGGAAGATCTGCATTCGATTTCATGGGCTGAAATAAATAGGCAGAAACATTACTGCTAAACAACCAAAAAAACTCTAAAAAGCCTAAAAATGACTAAAAAAGCAAGGAAATGTGGAACATTGTAATTAGTGAATATTAATAAAGCATAACTGTGCTTTGTTTCTCACCTTGGTAAGTAAGTGCTCTGTAGCCAGAAGGAGAGGTGGGATTTCTGTAAAAGTCAAATTAAATGTGAATATTCTATATAACAAGTGTAAAAAGTTTTATTTGTAATTTTTTTCCCTTTCTGAGAAGGCAGAATAATAAGAAAAGGCAAAAGTACGTCACAATATAATTAATTAAGTTACATATTTTGATTACCAAATTATGGAAGCGTGGAGCTGCCACCCAGGCAAAAGCAAAATAGAGCTATATCACGTTATAACGTGAAAAGTTTATTGTTCTAACATTATGCTTTTCATGTTTGTATAATATCACGTTATTATAATATACATAATTATCACGTTCGCACAATATTGTACGAACGTGAAAACGTGATATTACATTGTTCAAACATGAAAAGTATATTGTTCAAACATGAAAAGTATATTGTTAGCACGATATACTTTTCACGTTATAACGTGATATACTTATATTTCTCTTTTGTCTGGGTGGCAGCTCTACGCTTCCGCGCCAAATAGCGAGAATAAAGTAATATTATATTTGAGAAAAGGCACCTGCTAGCTTGATGATGGAGGCTTCGTAGACACCCGCCTTTTGGCTCCTTGTCGCCACTCCACGAAATAAACGTCCGTTTCCTCCATGCCGGCTAATTATTCATCCTCATTAAAATCTCGTATATGTTCAGTTGGCAGAATTGAGAATTTTAGATCTTCCAACCACTTAATTAACGCGAACATAATCGGCTTGTTTCTTCCCGTCCCCTGTATCCGGCCGTTCCTCTCACTGTCGAAATTCGCGCCTCAGAGACGTCGTTATTTTTCAAAAAAAAGAAAGAAAGAAAGAAACAGCAACGACTACTAAACAGAATTTTTGCACGTTCATTGCACATTTGTGGGAATGTTTAAATATTTACTTTTTATTAATTTCTTTTCATTTTCATGAAATCGATGAAGCCTGAAAGAAGCCTAATGGTTGCTCTTGCTCTTACTTTTCCCTCCTTTTTGGGTTCTTTTTCCCACAATGCATTGCGGTAGTTGAGAAATACAGAAAAATACCTGTAAATGACTAATACGGAAATTTCCTTCACGTTTATAAAGTAGATTGTACTGTATTTTTACGGATTTTTTTTTACAGTGTAATCGTGACTAGTCGACTAATCGTGGCAGCCCTACGTGCCACAGTCAGCCATAGTTTGCATGGAACTTGTCTGCAGACAGGCTAATAACTAAGCATTAGTATAACTAATTGATGCAATATTCCTTCTGAAGGTGTGCCTTAATGCTACCAACATGTTTTAAAAGGTTCATTTTTTTACTTCAACCATTTGCCAGCCACTTGAGGAATACACATATTTTAGTGACCATGGTTACTATAGTGTCACTGGCTAGTGCTCAAGCCTATTATTAAGTTATTTTATTGAATGAAGGCATTATTATATCTAAGCCTCATTATCATTCTCGACATAAAATCATAGGAACATAATTTATAACTCCATTTATTTATTTTTTGCTTTATTAGTTAAACTATGCATTAGAAAACAATTTGAAAGTTAGCACATTTTGTGAAAGGGCAGCAACTTTGTTTGTTTTGTATGGCAGATTGTGCCTTTAAATAAGAAACGCTCTAAAGAAACAACTCAAAAGATGTTCTCACTGTCCAGAGAAAACCACATGGCGTATTGTTTCAAACTGTGAATGAGGCATTTTTAGTGCGCCCCACTGACAGTGCTGCAAATCAGACAGTAGCTTTGACACAGCCTTTTGTCTTTCCCTTAAAACTCCCACTCCGTACTGACAGAAGGCTTCTTTATGAAGTGAACTTTCCCTTTAAGACCTCAGTGTCTGCTTCTCAGAGCAGTGTTTGCTTTGAGAAGCAGGGAACATGCCAGACAGTTTAAATTAGAATCACTTTCTCCTGACTAAACACCAAACCAATCATTTGAATAGCACTTAGACAGGCTACATATTTGATGAATGCCTTCCTTCAGTTTTACCCGCAAAGTATATTGAATTGATTGGATGTTTTTAAACATGCCCATTTATTGAAGACAAATGCGCTATTTAATATTTAAGTTTTTCAAAGCTTTCTTCATGTGAAAAGGGGGCTTTAATTAAACAGAAGGCAAAACCCCTAGAATTAAGCTGCTGTATCTCTTCAGTGCTCACAGTCCTCTTGGGTTATCACAAACAAGCCAGTTGGAGGAGCCCAGTGGACTGCTTTAATGCATACAACACATCAGAGGTAGTCAGGTTTGTTAGCTTGGCACATCTGAAAAGCTCTAAAGAAATAAACAAATCATAAAACCAAATTTCAACCTGTCTTCAAATCCAAACTGCACAGAAGCTCACTGGAGGAAAAAAAACTAACATGTTTTTATAGAAGACACACAGGAATCTCTTCATTGATTCACCCAGGCTAACTCTGTTGAAACGAGCTGCTGATCCATATATAACCCATCAGCTTCCAGTTTGATTAAGAAACACATTAATTACTCATCACCATATAATTTACCCCGTCACCCTCCTAGTCTATGTCTAGGCGAACGTCTTGTCACAAACAATTACGCCAATAAAGATGGAAGTTAATTAAATTAAAGGCAGTGACGTGTCTTTTGTTGCAAAGTCATCACAATTAGGCAGCCTGGAGGGTATAGGTTATTGATGTCAGTCTTTGCTGGGATAAGTCAGCCACAGTGACTCACATTATGCGATGAGTTACATCTTGGAGAGAAGAACTTGATTGGGCTTTAAGGGGATGAGTCTTGGTGCCAGATTTTTATGCTGTAGCACATTCCAGTTCACACTGTGAAACCATCTGTCTGTCCTGACCTCACACCTTTGCGGTATATACGTTCTTTGCATATTTTAGTGTCTACATTTCATCAACATGTCATTGCCAATTAAAATTGAAGGGTAGAGAATATCACTTCACTAGATTTATTGCTGTCAAAATCATCTCGGATTAATTTGTAACAAGCTGTGAAAACTACAGATAGGGCTTTTGAGGTGTAACAGTAGATGTTTGACATCAAATGTGGAACAATCTAATTCTAAAAAAAGAAAAAAACACTTTGATAATACTGTACTGCCATGTTCTTACTTTTTATATGGGTCGTTTCTTGGGAGTCAGTATCATTCCAACATCTTCCATATTTCATTGTTTTATTTTAGTAGGTTTTTTTTCTTGTATGTTAATGCTTTTACCTGTGTTTATTTAGTCTCTTCTTCTAACTTGGTTTTTCTACTTTCCTTTCTGTGAAAATGTCCACTGTGCAGCAGCTCTATGGGACAAAATCCTTGACATCAGAGGTCTTTAAAAGCAAGGAAGGCAGAAGAGCATCTAAATGCACAACACATCAAACCTTGAAGCAGAAGACCACACTGGGTGCCACTCATGTCAGCCAAGAACAGGATATTAGGGCTTGGCCTCAACAAATTTTTACAGCAAAAAAACAATCATGCCTGGTCTGATGGTGACCCACAAACAGTGTTTACTATTTGTTTTCTTCCATATATAAGCTGTAATTATTTCTTCTATGTATGGTAACACAACTGTATTAGTGAAATATATTTTTGCTCTCCATAAACTTTGAAAAAAGCCAAAGCCCATTTTCTGACTTGCTTAAAGTTTAACTAGGGAAATACATAAAGCCTCAGTATTTTCATAAAATTTATAATACATGCATATTTAACTCACTTAGCAGTCACACATATTCTTAATCAGAGGCGAGAAGGATTAATGAATGAATTACATGCTTTAGTGATCCCTGCTGAGAAATTCTGTTTTTGCCTGTCCCTCTCTGCTGGAAGGTCAGCGCACAGGGTCAGCTACAGAAAAACACCCCAGGAGCTAATAAGGCTTCTTTCTAAAGGACAGTGGAGCAGACTGGATCGCTGCCAGCATGTTGAGCTTGACCCTGGGTTGATTCTTTTGAAGGTTGGCCCTTATAATCACAAAATTGTCAGACAGTCTCCAAGCTATATATAAAAAAGAAAAAAATTGAAACAAACATTTCCAAAACTAAAATTAATATTGCAGCAAATGTGGCATATCTGTGCTCTAAGGCCACTGAGTGAAATGCTGCAGATGAAAACGAACAGTAAATCCATCATTCAGGCATGTTCAAATGAGGCTTCCACTTCATTACGAGGGGAACTGAACTCCAGCAGCTTCCCCGGGGTTTTGGTTACTGGGGTTGTCTACAGGGTTGTTCAGCAGCATCATGTTTTTGTGTCTCTGTCTGTGTCTCCAGGAAGGGGAGCCCCATCTGCTGCCACACAGGGGGATAAGAAGAAGATGAAGAAGAAAAGAAAATTGCACACAGCTTTTCCAAACTCCATCCCACTTGAGTGTGACTCAGAGAAGCTGGTTTTGACACTGCCAGTGTGCTGGTGAGAATTTATAATCAGCATCATGTAACATCCATGTCAGTCACTGCAGCAGCTCCCTTACTGACTTCTAACATCCCCCTTCCAGATTTTGTAATACAACACAGATGATCTGCCTTACCTTACATTTTCTGTAAATCCCTACTGAGTCAAAACCTTTCTCTGCAACCTTTTCTCTGAGCGACTTAATCTCCTGTCCTGTTATGTTCTTGTTGTGATTCTTATTTGCTTAACTATAATATTTAACCTGGCTGCCCTTTCCCTGTTTTGCTTGTGTCTCAATCACCTAGTAAATTATTGCTTCAGTATGGCAGTTATTTTTAGTGACAGCAAAAGTAATACTGGCACCAGTAGCATTCTGACTCTATCCTCTGTGGCTCAGCAGGTGTTTTGCTGGTTTAGAAAAGTGTATTCTCTTAATTAGTTCCTGGAACATCCCCACCCCAGGCCACAAAAACTTCCTTTTTTTTATGATGTAGTTCTGTCCTTATAGTTCTTAAAGAGAAAAGCAGCCAAACCTGCAGGCCAATGTGAGAAACTTGGCTTTTTACATTAAACATTCGCTGTATACCATATACCATATGCTACTACATGCCAAAAGGAAGGCTTGCATATGCCTTTCTTTTAAAATAAAAAGAATAAATTAAATAAATAAATGCCCAAGGGCAGACTAACATCCACCTGGACACAGACGCTAAAATATGAGCTTTCTTTTCTTTTACAGTAAAAAAACCAAAACAAAACAAAAAAACAACTTCTTTGGAGTCAGCCGTCATATAGACTTAGTCTTTACCTCGTGGAGCTCAGTTTGGCTTATGCTGCTGACCAGGTTGTAGGACATCAAGTCATCCCTTTTAAGCCCTACAGGCCACCCACAGCACACAATGTGGTACATAAGTTGCCCCACAGCATTGTGGATAAAGTTGTTTCAATTAAACAGTACGTTTTGTTTTGTCCTTGTTAAAATAAACTATTTCTAAATGCTGTTGTTAGCTCAAATATATCCTAAGTAAACAGAAATTAGTATTTCCAAGCAGTGGTGATTCTAGACTCTGTTAGGAGTTTAGACCAAGGCCTAAATTCACATCTAACTTTCGTAACTCAGCATAGGCTGATGGATGTTTTCAATATAATGGGCATGTTCTAAAGTGAACCCTTTATCGAACCTGAAGCAAAACTGAACTACGATCAACCCAAGTAAGTTAAAGAACAATTTGCAGCAAAGCAGATAAAAGGAGGGACATGCACAACACTGTTTCCACCTCAACATGGGACATGAGGTTCTCCAATTCAAATGTGCTCATAGTTAACTGACTAGAGCTTGGTTTTCCATTTAACTTCAGTATCTGCAAAGAAGGCACATTTGTGACATAAGTTGTTATTAAATTAGGTTGGGAAGAATACACATTTAATAACTGTATGACACACTACTGACTTATGTGAAATCAAAACAGACGCCTCCTTGGCATTGTAACAACGATGTTGACTTTGGCGACACATCCATTCATCCCTGTTTCTCTTTACTTCCCTGTACCTCCCTTTCTCTGTCCTCCTCTCTCAGCTTTTGTGCTGACATCCAAAAGATGGAGGACTAATGGCTCATAGACATTAGCTAATAACCTCTAATAATCTGGCCTATGTTAGTTAATGCTTTTGACACAATTTAGAGAACAAATATTCACAATCACACTCCTTTTAATTCACAGTAATGACCCTGCAATGCCAGAACAATTTGCACATGCTTGCTAATGTTTGGGTTCACTTCAATTCAGTTTTATTTATATAGTTTTAAATCACAACAGCAGAAGCCTCAAGGCACTTTATATTGTAAGGTAAAGACACTACAGACGACCCCGTATGAGCAAGCACTTGGCGACAGTGGGAAGAAAAAAAATATAACAGGAAGAAACCTCTGGCAGAATGAGGCTCGGGAAGGGCACCCCACCCCACTGGCTGTAGCAGACGTGGGGTGGGGGGAATAAGTCAGGACAAAAGACAGACTGTGGAAGAGAGCTAGAGATTTATAAAAACTAATGATTACTTTGTGTTGCTTCCTCCCCTTCCTGTCATGAGCAACACAAGTTTTATTATTAATGACAAGCCTCACTGTGGAAACATTGATGGTGTGCAATGTAAAGTCATGAAATCAGGAACACTTTTTAAACCTGTTTTCCTTCTTGTACCATCTCTAGTAGACAGTTTCCTGGAATACAACATAAGAGGAAGATGGAGGAAGAGGTTATTACTATTATTACTACAGTTATTTTCAGGGTTGCAAAGATGAAAGTTAAAACCCCCTAAAAAGAGTCTTAACTTCCCAAGTTTCAAGTTTCAAATAAACAGCGTAGCCACATTTACCTGTAATGAAATTCTGGTGCTCGTGCTATGAATAATCATAATAATAAAAAAATAATGAAGTATTAAATATTAAAGAATTTAAGACAATTGTTTGGTATTTACAGTTTGTGCAAAAACTTGTGCAGTGAGGCTTTAAAGTGGTTAAAGTGACCGTGTGTAGAGTCCAGTAGTTGTAGTAAGTGTGTAATGGTGTGTGCAGAATGTCAGCAGTTCAAAAGCCTGATGGTTTCTGGGCAGAAACTATCCCTGTGTCTGCTAGTTTGGGTCTGAATGCTCCTCAACCGCCTGCCAGACAGGAGGAGTGTAAAAAGTCTGTGGCTGGGATCAGAGAGGCTCTGCTGCATCTTCCTCATGCAGCGCGGCCTATAGAGATCCGGCATGGCTGGCAGTTCAGGCCTGGTGATGCGCTGTGCTGATCTCAACATCCTCTGCAGAGCTTTGCGCTCCGGAGTGTTACAGCTGCCATACCAGGTGGTGATGCAGCCAGTAAGAATACTTTCAATGGTGCATCTGTAGAAGTTTGTAAGTATTCTGGAGTTCATGCCGAATCTTCTCAGGCGCCGCAGTCTTGCTGCTTTTGTGATCACACCAACATGGTGTGACCAACTCAGATCCTCGCTGATATTGATGCCCAGGAATCTGAAACAGCTGACTCTGTCCACCTCTGCTCCTTCGATGTAGATCAGGGTGTGGCCTTCCTGTAATCCCCGATGAGCTCCTTGGTTTTGCTGATGTTAAGAAGCAGGTTGTTGACACGGCACCATGATGTCAGGGCTCTCACCTCTGCGCTGTATACCATCTCATCTCCATTCAAAATGCAGCCGATGATGGTGGTGTCATCTGCAAATTTGATGATGGTGTTGGAGCTGTGTGTTGCTGTACAGTCGTGGGTGAACAGGGTGTACATCAGGGGGCTGAGCACACATCCCTGGGGGGTACCTGTGCTGAGTGTGAGTGTGGATGAGGTGATGCTGCCGATCCTAACCACCTGAGGTCTGTCTGTCAGGAAGTCCAGGATCCAGCTGCACAGGGAGGAGCTGATGTTCAGGTCACGAAGTTTCATGACAAGTCTGGATGGTATGATGATGTTGAAGGCGGAGCTATAGTCGATGAATAGCATCCACACATATGTGTTTTTCTGGTCCAGGTGGGAGAGGGCAGTGTGAAGTACTATTGGTATACATTGCATCGTCTGTAGATCTGTTAGGCCTGTAGGCAAACCGGAGTGGATCAAGTGAAGACGGGAGTAAAGATATGATGTGAGCTTTGTCTATGCACTCAAAGCACTTCATAGCAATGGAGGTGAGTGCATTTGGGACACCAGACTGGAGCAGGGAAAGGTTAAAAATGTCTGTGCAGACATATGCCAGGTCGTGGGCACATGCTTTAAAAACACGACCTGGAATGTTGTCTGGTCCAGAAGCTTTCTGAGTGTACTTTCCTAAAGTATTTACTCATGACTGCCTTTTCAGATATCTGAAAAGGGCAGCTGTCCTCTTCCAGCAAAAGCTCCTGAGATAGATATTTTTCAAAGCATGCATAGAAGGTGTTAAGCTCATCGGATAGAGAAGTTACCTCCCTCACTCTGCCGCTGTTTCCCATGTAGTCTGTGATGGTCTTCAAACCACTCCACATGTTCCTGGTCTTAGAGTTGCTGGAGCAGAGTTCCACCTTTTCTTTGTACTGTGCCTTGGCCATCTTTATTGCTTTCCTGAGGGCATACTGGGATGTTTTGTACTCACCTGGATCTCCAGATTTAAAGGCTGCAGTCCACACTCTGAGTGCTGTGCGGACCTCTCCGTTAACCCACGGTCTCTGGTTGGGGTTTGTACAATAGCCCGTGGTACAATGTCATTGATGCATTTGTGAATAAAGTCTGTTACGTACTCAGCATAATTGTTAATGTTGTTGTCAGCGGCAGTCCAGAAGACTTCTCAGTCTGTGATGCTGAAGCAGTGACGCAGGGCACTGTCTGATTAGTTGGTCCAGCATTGAACCGAATGCGTCATGGGCTGCTCACTTTTCAGCTTAGGCTGCCAGAAGCATAATCGAGGAGTGATCTGGTTTGCTGAAGGCCGGTCGGGGGCGGGCTTTGTAAGCATTTGCATACGGAGTTTAAACTTTCTTCATGTTGGCTTTATTAAAGTCGCCAGCCACAATAAAAGCAGCCTCCGGGTATAACGTTTCCTGACGTTCGATAATATCAAATAGTTCATCCAGTGCCAATCTGGTTCAACGTGGGGGGGACAGCAGTACAGAATACTGCTGTAAACTCCCTGGTCAAATAAGGTCTGCATCTCTTCATAACATGTTCAAGATCAGGAGAGCACCTCTACACCTGTACATCAGTACACCACCTTTGTTGGTCATTACGCACATGCCACCTCCCCAAATTTACCCGAGTCCTTTGTTCTATCCCGGTGGTGAATGGAGAGTTCCTCAGTGACAATGGCCACATCAGGGATGGAAGGGTCCAGCCACACTACAGTTCTTAATGTCCCTTTGGAATGTTATCCTGGCCCTTAGTTCATCCAGCTTGTTTTCTAGAGACTGGACGTTTGCTAGAAGAATGCTGGGAAGCGGGGTGCGATGTTGTCTGTTTCTCAGCCTGACCAGAATCTCGGCTCTTTCTCCTCCTTTTTCTCCAGTGTTTTTTCAGCCCAGGTAGCCAAGGTGAGTCACCACCATTCACAAAAAAATTTTGATGAATGTCCAGGAGAGTTTGTCTGTCACAGGTGATAAAGCATTACAGGTTACAAAGAAACTAAGAAATAAAACAGCGAACATAAGAAGAACGCAAATTTGAGGAGGACACTGAGCGATGGCAGCCATCCTCACCGGAGCCATCGTAGAAAAAACGATGGTGCCTTTTCCTTTTCATTTGAAAATACAGAGGATTAAACTTATGTGCTGGAGCCTGCACTGTCTACTTAGGTTTGCATAAAACATAAAACATGTTCAATATTATAAAATCACTAAGTCTGTGCTACCAATATTTTATTATATTTGCCAATATGGAAAATATAATAGAACACCCCATACTCTACATGGAGCACTGTAACAATAATTTACAACACTCACCTTTGTAGAGTTCATGTCCAGATTTCTTCACATCAGACTTTCATAACTTAGCATTCGCAGCTTGACAGTTAGCTCTGTCAGACACAGCTTTCATCAGTCAGCTACAAAAAATCTTTCACTGAAGATTTGCCCATGACTAGTGTCCTGCAAAACGATGCATAAAAAACTTCTCTAAAAATGGCAGATATCACATTTATTTTGGTAATAGTTCTGGTAGATTACCAAACTGACTGGTTAAACGGTGTTTAATACTGGCTTTTAACTTTTATTGGCATGCCAGCTATGTGCCATGTCTCTGACTGCTGGCTAGCCATACTCAACTTGATCAAATGACAGCCAGCAGAGATGCTACAGGCTTAGGGATGGGTATCGAAACCCGGTTCTTGTAGAGAACCGGTTCCCAGTGTTTCAATTCCTTGGAATTGTTTGCCATTTTTGCAAACGATTCCCTTATCAATTCCAGTCGCCCCGAATGACGTCACCACATTGTGGAGCGTCATTTACCTGACAGGAAACATGGCGCGTAAGCGGCTCAAATGCTCAAAAGTTTGTTTATACTTTACGAGAACGGATGACAACAGGGCAACTTGCAACACTTGCAAAGTAGATATTTCATTTAAGGCAGGAAACACTACGAATATGCAAAAGCATTTGCTCACAAAACACACAATGACCTTAAATGAATGTCGTGTTTTAAATTCCGCTCCGGACTCGTGAATCTCAACCCAGCGGCAGCGGTAACGTTTGCACATCCTCTCCCGTTAATGCGGCAGGTAAATAATCAACTAACAGTGCATATTATGTTAGCGCGATCTGCCTTATTACAAAACCTGCCATTACTGTGCATTTAGGTGACCATGATGAGACAGACAGAGTCTGGCTGGCTCAGATGCTGGCAGTTCTCGCTGCAGTCTACTCGCTGCAGTCTCCTTTCAGGCCAGGATAGACGAATGTCAGCGAGCAGTGACTAAGTTTGTGGTAAAAGGCTTGAACCCATTTGCCACAGCAGATGCCCCAATTTTCAGTAAGTGAATGTGTTTAATTGTAGGCAGGGACATTACTGGATATTCTTGTGTAATTGCTACAGAATAATTTATGTTATACTTTGTTATTGCTACAGAAGAATATTTATTTTTTTTATTTTACATTTACATTTTTTTTTTCCTGGGGACCCTGTGACACCCCATTGAAGAGCCGTAGGCTGTGGATCTCTTAAAATCTCACTGTTGGGTTTGTAAGGCCATGTTACTCCTAAAAAATGTTTATATCTTCTCTTTGAAATCTCGTTCAAAGAGAAGATATAAAACAAAGTTCTAAGCTAATCGACCTTAGTGTTCTCCTTTTTAAAAAGAATTGATAACAGAATCGATAAAGAATCGAATCGTTAAACAGAATCGAAAATGGAATCGGAATCGTGAAAATCTTATCAATACCCATCCCTATACAGGCTGCTCTGCGAGTTAAGTTAACTAATGTTAAATGCCAAAGGAAATAAAGGGAATGATATAGTGTAGGTTGGAGTTGCATTAGCGACTCGCAGGATCTAGCTATATAGCATTATATCTTATCTTTACTGCTCTACTGTCGTTTCATTTCTTATCACTCCTTTTTTTCATCATAAGGACAGCTCCTCTTTATTTTCATTGACTGGCATCAGTTTTGACATTTAAGTCATAAATATCACTTGCAGTGGAGTCAGGTATAGCGCCCTTAGGGAGGTCAGGTCAACCTTTCCAATCGAGTATCTAGGTAAAACGTATAATAGACATGCTGGTACACTGTGTCCATTTCACGCTTTGCCTCTCCCAAGCGTGAAATTTACATGGTGGACTGACTTGTCTATTATACTCTTTGCCGTGATATCAGGTTGCTCTGACTGTCAATACAAACGTTGCACATAGCCCCTGCTTTAGTTTCAAGCCTTTCAGCCTTCAGAGGAACCCCCTAGCCTGGGGCCCCAAGCAAGTTGCCTTGTCTGACGGCAAACTGATCTTCCAAGTTAAAGAAAAAACATATAGAAAATGCTTATAATGTTCAGATGTGAATGGGTAAGATAATTAGGTAGCAGGTAGTTGGGAGGTATTCCTTGTGTGATTGTTTAGAAAAATATTGTTTCTGAGGTCAACAATGAATTTTCAGCCTTAAATATTGTTTATAGTTTATTCTCATTTCCGAATTTGTGTCTCGTGGAGATTGTCAGACAACTATAACCACAACAATGAAGACATCATGATGACAGACATTAAAAACATTAACAACAAGAAAGTGCTGCAGTAATGTCACCAAAATCGAAGTGATTGTCGTGTTTTGTGCGAAAGAGGTAGCAAAATGGCTTTCAATATACTGACGTAAAAAAAGTAAATACAGCATTTATTTTGTGCATTTTCTTTACAATTTGCAGTCATATATCAACCAAAGATGTGTG
Source organism: Neolamprologus brichardi (assembly GCF_056152115.1). NCBI lineage: Eukaryota > Metazoa > Chordata > Actinopteri > Cichliformes > Cichlidae > Neolamprologus > Neolamprologus brichardi. Next base: position 27,591,617 of record NC_142125.1, read on the forward strand.
TGCCTATATCCATATATAATAAGGACAATACCACTACCACTACTTCTACTACTAAAAATAATAATGTCAAAAAAGGATCAGGTTACTTCTTTCAGTAACAGACTAACAGTTTGTTACTTTATTTCAGCCTCAGTTGATCTACACACTTTGTGTCTTCTTCTGTTTGTCTACCACCATTATGTCTGGTTAGTCAGCTCACCATTTTGTCCTTTTGTCCATCTGTATCTGGAAGTCCCACAGGATCATTCTCCACCACCCTAGGGGGCGTCTCCCATTTTGACCTCGGGACTTCCAGGCCGTATTCGGCACGGATGTTTCTGTATGCTATGCCGGCCACTTGGTTATGGCGTTCCATGTATGCCCTGCCTACTAGCATCTTACACCCTGCTGTTATGTGCTGGATTGTTTAAGGGGCATCTTTACATAGCCTGCACCTGGGGTCTTGCCTGGTGTGATAGATCCCAGCCTCTATGGATCTTTACTCAGAGCTGCTGCTGCCCTCATCATCCGTCATCTTTTCTGCTACACTGACTCTCCTCTTCGGGTTCTTCAGGGATGTTGCTAACTCCAGTTCCGATAACAGGCACAACACCCGCAGAAGATGTGCTCGGTCTTGCAGCAAGCTATCAAATACGGTGTATTTCTCGGCTTAAACCCCCCCCCCCCCGCTATGTGTCGCCAGGCGTTTCATCAGATTCGAGGTGTTATCTCCTTTGCACAGTATCAGCTTAAAGCACTTGTTGCAGGCTGCTGAGTTTGCATCTTTTGCTGTGAAGTACAGCCAGACCTTTGACCGCTTCGCCTTGGGCATTTTTAATCTGTAACTCTGCTCTAAAAGAAAGTACGTACCTGGGTCCGCCTACTACGCTTGCAAAGGTAAAATGATTGGCTAGAATCAAAAGTGTATGACATCTCAGGGGAAAAAAGAACACAGAAATAAAGCTGCTTTTCGGTCTGGTTACTACCGTTTATGTCAGAACCGGTGCCATAATGGCACCGGATACCGGTACCCATCCCTAACACTAACCCACATTGGATGGATCCCTCCAAGACTGTTGGAACAACAAAAGTGATGGTTTGGTGTGGTATATGGGGTACAACGATAGTGGGTCCATTCTTCATCAATGGAAACCTCAAGGCCACTGGATATTTGAAATTGCTACATGATGATGTGTTTCCCTCTTTATGCACTGAAGCTGGCACGTTCCCTGAGTTTTTCCAGCAAGATGGTGCACCACCACATTATGGGTGCCAGGTCCGAGCATTCCTAGATGAACAGTTTCCTGGAAAGTGGATTGGTCGTCGTGGGCCAGTTGAATGGCCCACAAGGTCTCTCGATCTGACCCCCTTAGACTTTTATCTTTGGGGTCATCTGAAGGCAATTGTCTATGGTGTGAAGATACGAGATGTGCAGCACCTGAAGCTATGGATATTGGATGCCTGTGCTGGCATTTCTCCTGCGGTTTTGCTATCAGTGTGTGAAGAGTGGGAGAAGAGGGTTGCACTGACAATCCAACACAATGGGCAGCACATTGAACACATTTTATAAGTTGTCAGAAACTTGTAAATAACTCATGAAAGAATAAAGTTATGTTGAAACCATTGTTTTTCTTGTGACATTACCAATAAGTTTGATGTGTCACATGGCCCTCTTCCTATTGAAAAAAAAAAGTTCTATCCAAGATGGCCGACTTCTAAATGGCCACCACGGTCATATTTGTGTTTGTGGCACATATACTAATGTGCCACAAATAGGACTTTAATATCACCAACCATTCCCATTTTATTATGGTGTATGCATATAAATGGCCACCCTGTGTTATGTGAAGGCTGTGTGCAGGCAGGAATGGTGGACCCAAAGTGTAGACGCTCGGAGGCACAATGTAAACTCAAAACAGCTTTAATGCTGAACTCAAAAAAGGTAACAAAACTGAGACTCCAAATAAACTCAGGCAAGCAGACAGAACACAGCATAGAAAACGGTAGATCGCAACACGGACACAGAGAAACACAGGGCAAATACACAGAGGGAGCAATCAGGGAATGGGTAACAGGAGGGAAACACAGCTGGGGCAAATCAGGCGCATTTACATGAGACACGGACTTTCAAAGTAAAACAGGAAACATAACACAGAGATGCGAACTTGACAAGGGGATACAGCTGACAGGGGAGACAGAGCAACTAGAGAACACAGAGACATAAACCATAAGACAGAACTCAAAAACCAAAACCAAACTCAGAAACCAAAGACTAGAAATGATAAATAATATAATAAACTCAAAATCCTGGGTCAACGACCCAGGCATCCTAACACCCTGTAGATGAAAAGAAGGAGTTTTAATGTCCCACTAGCCTTAGTATAAGTATTGGCTACATCCTGTCAGTGGAAATGTTATTTTAAGAACATGTAAAAAGGAAGGAGATCCACATAATAGCAATTTATCTGAGTCAAGATGTTAATCCATCCATCCATTCTGTTCCACTTTTACAATTTAAGTTTTAGGGGGTGGGTTGGCTGGAGCCTCTCCCAGCTACCACAGGGAGAGAGACGGTGTACACCCTGAATGGGTTTCCATCCTGTTGCAGTAAAATGTATATATAGCAGCTAAATAAATAACAACACAAAAACACAATGCTTATTAAACAAGGGATAGATGCACAATTTAAAAAGGCAAATGAGAACAAATTTGGCACCAACCTTCTATAAAGATGAACAACGAGAGCCAAAACCAACTTGCATAGATTCCCAAGAAGGTCAAGTCATTTCCTGTTATAAGGTGGGAGGAGCTCTGTATTAGGACCCAAAAAAACGTAAAAGCTAGTTTGATACAACAGCCACTGCTTTCAGGAGGCCGACTGCCTTCACAAGATTTGAACATTGTTCTTAAAACTCAATCCAACTTGCTTCACCTTAACGGTTATATTAACGTGATATCAATGTGTTTACATGCAAAGAGTATATTTTCACTTTTAATGTGTATTTTCATAACTTTTAATCAATTTTTTTTAGTTTCATTTAAAGAGGCCTTAAAAATGTCTTAAAAAGTTTCTAATTTAACTTCTTTATGTAGATGGACACCTTTATACGACACCTTTCTGTCATTAAAGAAGCTGAAGCACATACATCAAAAACTAATGTCCACTAATAACCCTCTTTATCATTTAATTGCCTACACTGTGAGCTTTTGTTAGTAGTTAAATAGTCTACAACTTTATCACAGCTGTTCTAAATGTATTCCCATGAATGTTTCTAAATGTTATTCTGTTATTACTCTCTTTGGTAATTGGCTTGCAGTGTGTTTTGGTGTTCAGCCTCATGCAGTCGGTGACCTCGTGGGATCTGGATGTCCAGCTAGTTGACTCCATGTTCTCTACCAACTGACTGCGGGTGGAAATTTAAAGCCCCAGCCTCCCAGGTGGTTAAGTCTCTGCTGATCAAACAGTTGCTGCAAGATTCACAGTGTGATGGAGGTACACTGAACAACAACTGCCATCCCATATCAAACATAGTTTCTTGCCATTAACTCATCATATCCTCTCTGTGGACACCTCCCCCGAGTCGCCATGCATGTAATAAAGACTGTGTCATTTGGTGGCTTGATACGGTTGTCTGAGTCTATCAAGATCCAGGTTCCTTGGGGAAAAATGAAAAAGGATAGCAGGAGTAGATCTATAGAAGCCGGGAAAAAATGAGACTAAGAGCTCTTTTCCTTTTTATGTCTAGATATTTTGAACTGATGTTCCACTTTATAACAGCATAATGACATAAGCACTGCAAATTCACAGGCATTTGTAGATAAGTGGAGGGAGTCATTGAGGAGATTTTAGGCATGATTATAATAAATTAGGATTCTGAAGAAACGTGTGGGTACATTTTTATAAAGCTGGATCTCTTCATTTGAAATCTCATAAATATATTCAAATTAGTAGCTGCTGTTGAAACGATGACGGGAATGCTGATAAGAGTTAACCAAACTGACGATGCTGTTCAATCTACATGCGAGCAGATGCTTTTTATGTACTTGACCTCTTCTTCTCGCCTCACACCCACAAAATCCACCCGGCAATGAGGCTGTTTGTGCTAACAGCATTGACTTCACCCACAATGAAAGGCTTTAAGTGCCTTGTACTTTCCCAACTCAGATGCTTCACAGACCTGCTCCTTGACACCAGTTTGCCTCTATCAAGCATATTGCAGTCAGTATCGCCCCAAACTCAGTTGAACTTTATCCTTTCCCAAGCCCTGAATGAGCAATAACCTGTTGTAGAGGTGGAGGGAATGACAGATTTCAAAAGCATCAAATAGATAAGATGGTGACGGTGCTTTGGGCTGCCCCAGGTTCTTCAAATTACAAGAAAAGCTGTCAAAGATGGCTTTTTTTCTCAGAACAGATGACAGTAAAAAAATAAATAAATTTGCTCTTGCTGTGTTGCATTATGGTCTACGGAGGCAGCTGTCGGTGGAGGAATTGGTTCGTCTAAGATGGATTTCCATCCACATGAATATTGGTGTAAAGTCTAGAAAGATACCCCTGCTCTTTTATTCTGATGGTTGATGTCAAAGCCTGGTATTTATCTTTGATGTATGAGATGGGTGAAACTTCACTTACGTGCCTGAAGTGGCGTAATGCGATGTCTCGTCGTCTGCGATAATAGAAGCAAAAAAAAAAGGCACATAAGGTCCTGGAACCCATCCACTGAACACTGAAACCAAGACGGATGAAACTGATGACTTGGGCTTGGCAAAGTAAAAAATAATTAGAGGTTGCTTTGAGTTCAACATCAGCGCCGCTTGACAGCAGATAAACTGTACTTTCAATAAATCTGACAAGAGCCAATCAAGCTGAACCACAAATGATTCAAATGTAAAAACAAGAGAGCGGGAAAAGAAGGTATAATCGCAAAAAAGTGCATTAAGAAATTGCAAATTAAGCAAGGATTTAGTTCAGGTAGGGTACTGGAGTCCACATGCACTTGCTGATTGGCATTCAGAGTGGCTATATGTAAATGGAAAACATCCAACCTTTCACAGTTACTCATCTGATCCTACTCTGATGCCCACACCATTCAGATCCCTCAAACCACACATGTGGGAATTTGCTCTCTCAGCAGTGCCTGTTGAATTGTCTCTGACTGATGTCACTGGATTAACAGGCACAACTCATCATCATGACTTTAAATGCTAAAAACGTGAATAATATAGTTGTTGTTTTTTAATTCAATCAAAACCCTCTAAATAAAACGATTATGTGATCATAAGAAACTTTTAGATCATTTCAGGGACATTGCACAGGGGTGCGTTCAGCTTTGTTTTATACTTTTATTACTCATTTCCTCAAAGTGAATTCCCAAGGTTCATGATGAGCCGTGCATCTGTGAAATTTCTCTGTTATTATAATTGACACACCAAAGCTGCTACCTAAACCTGTTGTTTCTGTTGTTTTACTCACACAAGTGTTAATGAAGCTCACGTGTAAGTTCATTAAGGAAGAACTGTATTCACTCATCCGCCTGCGTGGCTTGGTGTCTGGGCTGCTACTCTATTCTTTACATCACTCGCACTTTCCCATGCTGTCAACCTTAATTCTGTCGTCATCACTCTTGTCCAATCATTTTCTTGCCCGTCTTCAGTGAGCCAATCAGCCTGTGTCCCGTGTGCTTTAAATCTCAGTGCTTCTTCTGTCTGGCTGAGATAAGACTCCACCTCATCCATTCCAGATAGAGATCCTCATCCAAATCTCCACTTGTTTCATCTCTGCCACCACCAGCGTTTAGACTCCTGGGGCACCTGTCCTACTTCCTACCATTGCTGGACTCCGCTCTGCCAAATAGTTTATTACTCGATCTCTGTATTTCAATAAATCCTCTTTCAGATGATCTCTCAGTATTGAATTAGCGGTTATAAGGAAGGACTGAGGACCGTAAATCTACAAACCCATTTGGAACCTCTTATAAAACAGAAATACAGCTGCCCTGACATGCTATTAGAAAAGTGCTATCCTTTTAACCCTCTCAAGGCAGACATTGCCGATTTGCAACAGTTTACCCTGATTACCCCACATACATATTTTATGAGGTTTTTTTACACAGAAGTACCACTGCAGGACTTGGTTGTGCATTAGCAACAAAAAACTTAATTTGAGCCTGAGAGGGTTAAAGAGAAGCACTAACCACTGCAGTTCCTTACATGGCCACTTGACTAGTTTCAGAAATGACTAAGTTATCCCATAATGTTTACAGCATGGTATAATAAAATAAAGTCTTGCTCTTTGGCAAATTTAACCCTTTGTGACAACTGTACATCTTGTTAATTGTTATTAACCTCACCTATTTAGGGATGTGACAGTGTTGAGTATTAGGCTACTTGCTGGCTTCATCTCTGCTAATGCAAAAGCTTAAGAAGACAGTTTTAGTGAGTAAATTGTAGTGTTTTACTCGTGTGTTACTTTTGATAGATCCCCAAATCCAAAAGACAAGGTTTCAAAATACTAGTCTCTGCACATTTTTTATGAAGTCTATTCTCTTTAGTTGTAGTTGGATCCTATATAAACCCAAATTAAAACAAACAAGCATTAAGAGTATTATACAGAAAGTGGCATCATGTGCAATTTATGAATTTATGTTTATGTCGACAATGATATGCATACATTGAAATGAAAAAAACAAACTTGCTGGTCTTAGAGAAGTTATTTAGTTATTTATCTATTTCTGTATCTAGTTGATCTAACTAGCTACAGCAAACATTTGAACATTCAGAGCTCAAAACTGAAGTAAACGCTAGCTTAAAAGGGGAGGCTATCACCAGTGTCTCATATTAAAATAGCTAAATTTAGAGTATTAATAAAGCATGTTAAAAAGAAGTTTTGGCCTCTTTATAAAACCTCTGGGTTAGAGGTGTGGCCATATTGATTGACATTTATCTGACAAAGCCAGGTAGCCCACTGGTATATTTAAACTGGAGCTCTCCACTGTGTATACAATGTCCGGTTCTTTCTGATCATTTTTAATGGATTATCTAATTAATATTATAGCTTAATGTGTGGTAGAGACCATCCCAGAAGTCTGTGCTTCAACTGTGGTAAGTAAGTTTGGAGCATTTTGCTAGTCATTTACAGATATACCAGAGTATCTGTCCCCTGTATTGCACCTGCACAGTTTATTAATACAGCTTGCTAATAAAAGTAGCTAGTGTTAGCTGATAACTTACGACTCCATATTTTAGCCCACGCTTAGTTATATCTGGGCCCATAAAATCCATATAGTGGCGGCCCAGTCAGAATCATTTGCTCTTTAAAAAGCAGAGTACAGACATCCATGTGCAGTGTTAGCTACACCGTAAAAAAAAATCCTAAAAAACAGTAATATTCCGGCAGCTGGAGCGCCAAAATAATACCATAAAATAACAGAAAATAGGGTTATTTTTAGTAATGACAATACAGTTTGTTGCCCTAATTTTACATGGGATTTTGCCTTTTTCAAGTGCTTTTAAACATTAAATTAGGAACATTTTAATGTGATCAAACAATGAAATTACCTATAAACAAGGTCAATGAATGCGGCAATGTGAATAATAATACTTAAATGTACAGAAATATACAGTTAACAGTTGGTTTAAATAATAATGGATTGTATTCATATGGTGCTTTAGGAGACGCTCAAAGCGCTTTACAATTCTACTTTATAATTCCCCTCTGGCCATCACCAGTAGGTGGTAGGTGAAGTGTCTCGCCCAAGGACACAACGACCGAGAGTCGGGGCTCGAACCGGCACCCTTCTGATTACAAGGCAAACTGCCAACTCTTGAGCCACAATCGCCCTAAATAACAATAATAATTATTATTATTTGGTGTAAAAAAAGTTTATAAGAATCATTTTATATATTTTTCCATAGCATTACATTTGAATTTAACAGTTCAATCTTTCAAATAACAGACAAATATTTGTGAAATTATGATTCATTTGTGAATGTATTTTAACAATCTAAATATGCATATGTACAGACAGATACATTTAAAAAACAAGAAAATTATGTTTTATTACATTTACAGTGATTTTACGTTGATTTACATTTGAAATGTAAAATCACAGCCTATTTATGTAAATTTAATGATATTCTAGAAAAACAGTACAAAACTGTAAAATACTTTTATATTACAATTTTTTTTTACAGTGTAGTGATTAATGGTAAATTAGCACTCCATCCATGTAAGCTTCTTAGTCCAAAGAACTAACAGTCTAAAAGTAAAAATGCTAATATTTAAGCTTCAATTTATGGAGTTCAAAACCAGTGGGAGAAAACATACATCTTTTACAGCATAGTGTTTATGATTTAATAAAATAATCTGAATGCTCAATTCTTGTACAAGAGGTCTGGATCACTAGAAAAAAGAATATATAAAGAGAAAGTATCTTTCTTCAGTCACTTCTACACAGAAGTTCAGACGTTTTTCAAAGACAAGAGGTCGGAGTAACATAGAGCTTGTCTTGTCATGTAGGAGACAGTTCTCCCACCTGGGAGCCTTATTGTTTAATGTTCAGCAGTGGCTACAGGCATGCCACAGCTGACGTTTTCAATGCATCACACAGGTCATGGGGTCAGCTACAGTGTGGGGTAAACCAGCTACTTTTGAAAGTGCGTTATTGTAAACTCAGCCCAAACTAAACAGAGCCTCTCCCAGTCCTGTTAAAATTCACACACGTCCCCTTCAATGTCAAAATCCTGCTAAAGACGGTGTTTCTTTGAAGTATGACAAAAACAATCTACATCAGGGATTTTGCTGCATAATACTATAGAACAGCATGAACCTACTTGGATTGTCAACATTTTGCAGATTGTGACAGTAAAAATATTCTTTTCCATCTCAACACTACGCTTTTTCATTTTTTATGAGAGCCTTTGCCTTTGCTTCGTTAGTACAAGAAGGCAGCGGAGGAGATAGCGCTTTTAAGAAAGATTTTAGACAGCTGGAGACAGGCCTTTTAAAAGAAAAATTGTAGATCTTTCTCTTCACTCTTTTCATTATCTAATATTATGAAGAAGTGACAGTACCCATGGGAAGTGGCAACAGATATAGCAGCTAGCATCAATAATTCATGCATTCATATATTGAACAAATATGGGCTCACTATTGTCGGGCACTTAGATATAATGTTGCTGAAATAGAGAGGAAAAAGCCAGAAGCAATCTCAAATGGCCCGGTGATCGTTATTCAGCGGTGGTTAATTGTGCTAATTCTGGAAAGGCTAAGATATCCCTCTGAAGACCAATGAAATTAATGTGTGGAGGAAGAAGTCCTCTGTTGTTTAAGGAATTAATTACAACCATTTAATGAAAAGGAAAAATTCCCATTTACATTTTCATGGCTTGAATTTCCAATGAATCTCAGGCTGATGTAGATTGACAGGGCAGGGTTTTTTTCTTCTTTCCACTTTGATCACACACTAATGGAAATTGCCTTTTAACCAACATATGAAATTGTACCAAGTTAATGTCCCCCAAAAGTCATCTCCATTGATTTTGGATGCTGCTTTTGAATAGCACTTTTCCATAATTTACATCATTTTTGCCTCCAATATTCTCAGTCTTATACCTCTGACACGGCTGCTGCTGTGCTGAGCCGAGGTGTTCAGACATTCAGTAATGCTCTTTCCTGCAGCCACTGGACATCGCTACCTTTTTTTTTTTTTTTAACTCAGATGGCTAGATGCCTGAAGATAAAACATTTTCAGGTGTCCGGGACATTCCAATGATGTCCTAAATTTATGAAGATGTTGTTTTAAGAGCTGTTTTGACCCACAACATGATGGCAAGATGGCCTGAGGATGCCTCGAAATGGACTGCACGATGCATTTTCAGACCCATGCAACATCAGTCACCACCCAAGAGGGAAACAATATGGGGGCGAGAGGACTCTCATTTTGATTAGGAGGGACTCATTCCCTCACTTGCTTTGTTCAAGGCCTGAGGTCTGAGTTTTGAAAGCGCCGGACCTTCAATGATCTTCAGCAGTTTGTTTTTAACAAGCAATGACAAACAACATCATCTACTTCCCACCCCTCCTGTGCTTCCCCACTCTCCAGGCTTTTATCTTTGTTCAGTCTTTGAACCAGGCCTTAAGGCAGCCGCATTGAAACAGACATGGCCCTGAGGAAGCCTGACTCCAGATACAATATCCTCTAATTCTGGTATCTCTTTTCTAACAAAACAGCCAATTGGCCAAAGGGAGGAAAATACAGCTATTACATCTCTCCCCATTAATCACCTTCCAGTTTTGAAATGTGGTCTAACAGGGTTTCTATTTTAAGTCTGTCTAATCTGCCAGGTTTTTACCTTTCCAATGTCAGAATTAGCAGTAGACATAAAACACATGTTATATTACAAGCTTACATAATTCAGCTCAGACACAAAATAAACAGAGCTGATAACAACCGATCGTTGGCTCCAGCCACACAGGCCAATAGACTAGTTGGTGGCTACTAGTTGCTAGGGAAAAGTTATTATTCCCCGACTGGCTAGTGAGTGGCTGAAAGTGGTTACTTGGAGTCACTAGGTGAGATTGGTTGCAAAGTTGTATACTGTGTTGAACCGAAAACCTCTTTTCTATTGCTTTGGCTGCTAGGAGATTACCACAGTTGCCCATAGTTTGTATGGACTATAGTGACTGGATTACAAACACTTGTTTACTGCTTGCTAAGCTGTTCTAAAATGGCAAAGAGCCCAACCCAAACTAGAAAAGGAGACTGTTCATCTTCTGAGTAAAAGCTTTTGAAATGTTTTGGTCTTAGTGAAAAGACATAACTTTTACTGTGAAGGCAAACGGTTTCTATTTCAGTTTCCTTGACATTTTTTTAAAAAAGTTTTTCTACTACTTGGTGGTTAGCTTGCTACCAATTGCTATCTTCCTTGTAAACTGTGAGTGACCATGGCAGTCTGCTAGTGGGCAGTTCACATCAGCTGATGGCCTCGATGTCACCCTTTGAACTCTATCCCAGTTCCTTTATTCTGACCATAGCCATTAAGCATTTGCAAGCTGCTCTGCAACCTGCAACTCTGCCTTTCATGCTTTGTAAGAATTAATTACATTGATTGCAAAGCATTTTATGATCATCATGATGTTATTTTTCAGGTGACTAAATTGTTAACATTTTCATCATCCTCCCTGAGGTTGCCATTTAAATACCAGTTGCATTTTGTGGTGCATAAGATTTCATCCATGTTTTTGATTTTTCTTGTGTCATGCTTCATTTAACTTCTTTTCTATATCTATCATCATAATTGACGAAACTTGCCCCAGTATCCTTTTTTTTCTCTGTGTTGGTAATTTCTCTAGTAAAATGACTATGAGGTTAGTAGACAGTGAGATTATGCTGCTGGTCATGTGGGTTCACTACTCAGAAATTGATGTGTGTGCACTGAAACTACAATTTATGTTAATTGGAAATGTTTTTCTTTCTCCCTTGCATTGCATCACTGACATTTAGTGTTGCTTTTCAAAAAAGAGACAAATGCATCTGCCTGCCTACAAAGTGCATAAAAATCCTTTTGCTCAAGTACTTGGCATTTATGCAAAACAAATCCGTATGTAAATTTAGGTAAGAGAGGAGCCATCAGTACCAAAATATTTTTAACCTTAGACATAAAAAATATATTTTTTGACAGCAACTGAGTATTTGTCATTGAATAATAGATTCTTTTAGCATTTTTCTATATTTGTACCCAAATATACTTACATTTAAATACACATAAATCACTCTAAAAGCCTTTCTAGGATTCCCACACCCACCAAGTAGTTTGTCTCTTTCATACAAATAACCAAAGCGCTTATGCACCTTGATGAATGCCGCACAAATAAACCTTAATACCTCCCCTAGCATAAATCAAACTTGATGCATAAAAGGGGGAAAAGACAATCAGCTTATTAGCTAGAAATTTCCAATGATTTCCAGCATTCTTGTTTGTGCTGGTTTGTTCCTTACCATGTCTTTGCTGCCCCAGCAAAGCTTATTGCTTATATACATATATCCCTCTGCATAGATATGTGAATGTTGTGCATAATATAGTAACTTAATAAAAGGGTATAAAATGTATTCACTTTTAGGGTGGTCTTAATATAAAAATTTCAAAGTTGATACCAATGCCCAGTAAAATGCTCATACCATAGAAGTTTAGAACAATACTGGTCCATGCTGAATTCATTTGTGCTTCTTGTGACTGGTCTCCATGTTTTTGTTGCTCATCAAATAGAGCTGGTAGAGGGTTTTTTGTTTTTTTTTATCTTTATCTGGAATTTTAAGAGAAACTTTCCACTTTTTAGACACAAATAATTGTGTTATATGTTATATGCTAAAGTGGCTATAAGGTAATTGCTAAATTGCTAACAATATGTTAACAGTTTAATATTTTAATGGTCATGAAAATCCACATGAAGACGGGGCTATCAGTCTTTAGTTTGCCAAGTTTGTTTTGTTCATGTGTTCAGCTGTTAGTGAGCTGCTGTATGTCTGCCTGTATGCACCTCTCTGCCAGCTGGACGAGATGGCACTGGTGGGATCAATACCTTTGCAAACAAGAATCTATTTCAATAGTTACTTTTACTATCAGTTAGTATCCAAGTATATTTTTAAACAACCTTACTTGGTACATAAAACAGTAGCGTTACATTATCAGACTTTTGGTATCAAAAGGTATTTTAAGTATCAGTTCTGATGGCATCCTTATCTAGGTTTAGACACAGAGTAGCTATTTCCACTGTTTCCAGGTATTAATGCTAAACTACGCTAATTATATGCAGTATAGCTTCACATTCATATCAGATAAACAAAAAAGGGTACCTTGCAGAAGAAAACCTAAAGAAAACCCAAAGCCGCATTGTTTTCTTAAAAGGAAAAGCAATTAAGTAGACCATATTCTGTCACACAAGTGCAAACGGTGATTAAATATCATCAAAAGCACTATAATACCTTCCTCTTTTTACTTCTGTTAATCTCTGCATTTTAAAACAGAAATTATGCTTGTAAAATATTCCTATATAAGCTGCACTTTGTTTTGAATGTAGAAATAGTATGCACTGCTACATAAAATACAAAAAGATTAGTTACTGCTTAGCTACTGTAACAGATTGACATTATAAAAACAATCGGACTATTCACAAAGCTCTCTGAATTTGTGGGGCTTCCTCATGCTGCTGACTAATGCTCTATGCTCCATTAATGGACATTCACATTTCCCGAGTGAAGTCACTGTGTTCTCCTACTCATCTATTAATAAAAGCACCTTCATTTACATTTTTTTCAGTAATTCAAACTTCAAAACAAGAGCCGCTCTCTCTTGAATTTGTGAAGGGAAGCGTCAGTGAGTTTCTCCTGTGGCACCTGGCCCACTTATTTCGGTGCACCTTCATCCGTCATGCTCGTGTTCTGATTTAGTTCGTATCTGTTTGTTTGTCTCCAGTGGAGAAAAGTAACTTTGTGTTGTGAATCCCAGTTTGATGTATGTGTACTTTCATATTTGGGTATTTCAATTCCAGCTTTACAATTCTTCTCTATAGGATTTCAGACTGAAGGATTGCCCTGGCTTTTCCCTTGCAGCTACAGATGCATACATATATTTCACCAGCCTGTGATTATTTGTATTTTATTTCCTTTTTAGGTTGTTTGGGACAGTAGATATGAACATCATTATAGGAAGAAGTAATGCTATGTTTACAAGACATCCAGCTGAATCTACTTTGAAGTCTTTCCCGTCAGGCTTTTAAATTACAAAAATTAATTCTAGACAATATTAAAGATTAACTACCCAGCTGTATAAAATCAGTCAAAACAAGTTACATTTTATATTAAAATATTGTCTGCTGGTAACATTAAATGCATTATGAATAATATTATTGATAATGTATATTTTAAATATAGAATATAGTATTATGATTAATTATTATTATTATTATTTATGTACTATTGCTTATAATTAAGGATCTCACGCTGTTTCCTTCTGCTGTCCTACTTTACTATACAACACTTAGTTATTTTATTTAGTTACAGTCACAGGAGCCACACAAAAAATCAATACATAGGACATTGAAAAAGATTAATTATTAAGTAATGAAAAAAACTCGCTATTAGTAAGTAAATGTATCTATTAAGCCCCTTTCACATGACAACCTTTTGACAACTGAAAAGAGTAAAATAAATAAGAAAATAAGTGATGCCGATAAAAAGAAACAAATAGACACAATAAAATAAATAATAATAATAACAGGTGGTTTAAAATAAGACGATAAAATATATGTTGGCATTGGCCTGTTTATACAAAAAGGTTTTTAACTGCTATTTAAGAGTCCACAGAGTCGAAGTTGCAATGGTAGATTGGTCCAAAGCCTTGGTGCTACAAACTGTGACCCTATAGTATTTAGTTGTGCATAAGAAACATTTAACAAATTCTTAGCCTGTGAAGAAGACTGCAAGCAGATGTGCATTTTGCAAGAACCTGAGACAGATAATCTGCAGCCTGGCTATTTAGTACTCTGAATGTAAGAATTTGAAAAAGAATTCAAAATCAACTGGGAGTCAATGTAAAGAGCATAAAATGGGAGTGATGTGAGCTCGCTTGCTAGAATGTGTTAATAATACACATTATGCTGCGGCATTTTGTATAGCTTGGAGTTATAGAGATGATTTGTTTATACAGGACATGGCAGTAGTCTAAGGCCGATGATACATATGATGATTCACAATTTAGAAAGGTTTCTTAAATGAAAGATGCAGACACATAGGCTATAGGTCCAGAGTAGAACTATGCCAAGATTTTGAATGCTAGACTTAGCAAATAAACAAAAAGAATAGAATAGAATAGAATAGAATTCAACTTTATTGTCATTGCACATGCACAGGTACAGGGCAACGAAATGCAGTCAAAAAGAAGCATAAGCCTGACTGATTCAGGATATAGCAGTAAGAGAGGCAGAAATAATGGTCTCAGTGTTGTTGGTGTTTAAAACAAGGTAACTTCTAGAGAGCCACTTACTAGTTCAGGTTAAACAGATAACTAGGGAGATCAGTCTTATACAGACGAATGTAGAATTGATAAGGAACGTTAATAACAGATTGAATGTTGGCAGCTAAGAAAAGCATGTAGAAAGAAAATAATAGTGGACCCAGGACTGAACCTTGTGGAAGGCCCCACAGGTTGAGAGGCAATGTTAAAAATGAACTTTCTCGATGACAGAGAAACTCTAAATCGTAAGAAAACCAATGTAACGTAGAGCCAGAGATACCAAAATCTTAGTAAGTAAAATATCTGTAAATATTATGCTCAACAGTATCAAAGGCTGCACTGAGATAGAGTAAAATGATTAAAGAACATATCCTCTTACTATTTATATTGTTAAGCACTTTGTGCAACATTGACTGTTTGGAAATGTGCTATATAAATAAACTTGACCTTGACCCTGAGTCAGAAGCCAATAAAAGATTGCTATAGAGCAGTATCGGTGGAGTGCTGCTTTTGAAACCAGACTGAAAAGGGTTAAAAATCTGTAATTTGCTTAATAATGACCTAAACTGACGTTCTACAGTTTGAAAAAAAAATTATCAAATTAACTGTCATCAAGATTAAGTGTTTTTTGTGAAGGAGTTCCCTCAGCATGTTTAAAGTAGCATGCAACCTTGCCTCGTGAGCTGTTAATAATAGACAGCAGTAATGGATCAATGTTGGTGAGAGCTCCAGACAGGACAGAAGGAGGTAATACTCCCCAGTTTTGAAAATATCCATGACAGATTTGATCGCCAGTATTGTATGACAATCATATGTCCACAGGGAGGTGACACTAGACATAAATGTAACAATAAAACTAATACAAAATGTAAAATGAACAAATTCATAGACAAAGGCAGAGGCACAGACAAGCCTACCATCTGATTGTTGGATTAGATATTTCTGTTAACATGCAGTTTAACACAATGAAGTGATAGCATATGGAAGTGACTACAGCAAACATTTCTTTGCTAGGATTCCCTCTTTTGTGATTTGATATAAATGGGGGGCTTGAATGCAGAACACATGAGGACAAAGAACAAAAAGCAAAAAGCATTGCCCAAAATGAATAACCCAAATTGAAAATATGGCACTAGAAACAAAGACCAAGGAAAATGAGGGGGGAACATGGAACAAAGTATGTATGCACACTCTGGGTTGATTGAAACTGAGACATAGGTGGAAACAATTAGGGTGGCGCAGACTACAACAATGGTAAGAAATAAAAAGGAGGGTGAAAACAAAGGAAGAGTAGCAGCCAGAGGCAAAGAAAGAAGAGAATGCCACATAAAAGACACTGTTAGAAGTAACACAGGGAGACAAAGAAGGAAAAGCACAGGAGGCACCAGGAGAATGTCAACACGTTTTTAGTGTCACGAGAAAAGAGATCATTTAAAAACAAGAACCAAAACTCAACACATACTTAACAAGAAACTAACATCATGACAGCCACATGCTGTTTTAGTACAACTTGCACTAACTACTAGGGTGCCACAATAATTGTAATATTTTACCATGTTATACTGTGGTTATCAAACACAATCATCCATTTTAAAGTGCTTTAATTCTGCAGTAACGATCGAAACATGTAATGTTAGAAAGAGCAGATTTGTGAGTTTCACGCGGTTGCCGGTAGGTAGAAAAAAACATCAGTGACTCCAGGCATGCTTGCAAAGTGTCGCGTGTCCAGAATATTGAGGATGAGAACAAAACAACAATGGTCCAGGAGAGTTTGGTCAAACGATGATTTTAATGAACACACGTGTGGGGAGATGAAGACTGTCACACACTCAGCGTCAATCTCCGCCCAAAAATACACAAGCAGTTGTTTTTATAACATCAGGGTATTCTTACGCCCCCTCATGCGTCAAGCAGATACATCCCATGCATAAGTTAAAACCACAAATGTTCTGTTAACGACTTTTGACACATTTGAAAAGAACATTCTCTTCGTCTCCAGGCCAGGCGCATCCGGTAGCTCATCTTACCCTCGCTTATCTCTGGAACATCAGAGCACGTCCTACAACAAACCATCACTTATGCAGGCACAAAATGCAGTTGCAAGCTTGCAAAATATGTCTAAACTCTTACCTAGAAAATGAATCTACCTACGATGTGTGTGTGTGGGTGTGTGTCTGACCTCAAATGCACTCTGTCTCACATCGCCGACTCATGACCTCTCACCAGACAGAGCCACTCTCATATGTGTAACAACCTAACTGAAACTATATATGTAATATATTGAATAAATGCTTTAATCAAATGCCACCACTCAAAGCTTAATAAAAAGAATATAAACGAATACAAGATAATAATGAATAACATGGCATATGTGTCTTGTAAGCGTGTAGGCAATCCTTCCATAGCTCTAAGTCACTTTGTACAATAGATCGTCTGGACATAGCGCCGGACGAAGCTTCTGACCTTCAATTACTGACTGAGCTTTAACTCTTTAATAAGCACAAACTGCAAGGTGTGTATAAAAATAGTTATAACTGCACCTGTAATAAAGGTTAATATGGTGCCAGTATGTTTAAACATCTGAATGCAATATCAATGCTGTAGATTATGTTATTAATGCCATGGTAACGATGATGGTTATGAATAGTAGCAGTAAAATATTTGGCTCATATCAACAAAAGGTACATGATGAGTTTGATTATCTTGAGGGGGACATATTGAGCGTTTGTCAACATTGTAAGCATTTTTATGTAAAACTTAAAATTCACTCCAAGCCATTACTTTAAAAAATATCCTTTTGAAATCAGAAATTGAAATTGTCTTTGATACACCCTGCACTGTGATGTTAATCTACACCATAAATCACTGCTTTGTTCTGAATTTGTCTTTTACTGTAACTTTATCAGTTAGATTTAAAAAAAAAAAAGATAAGTAATCAGATGTGACAGCTCTACTATCAACATACAAAGTGAAATAAATAAATAAATAAATGGCTCGATGCAAATTTAAAAACTACAAACTGAAGGAAAACATTAATAGCAGCAGTTGCTGCATTGCATCTCGGTCTGTTGAGGCTGCTGCCAGTGAGGAAATTGCTGGCGGTACCTCGTCTGTGATAAATGTCTCCCCGTGTGATCACTGAATGCTCGTGTGAAATGACGGTGTTGGGAAGAAGCTCTCATTCTTTGATTCTGAAAGACTGATGCTAAAAAAAAGAAAAAAGAACTGCTTCTCCTTCTGCAGATGTTTGTTAGAATCATTTTCTGCCATCAAACGCTCCTCTGGAAATGTCTTAATGTAATGTCATGTTGCCCCTTTGCCACGTTATCTGCACCACCAACCACAAAATAGTCTCAGAAATGCAAGCTCCGTCACCTGTTAGTGTCTAGTGTGCATTTTCCCTCTGGAAATGGCATCTAAAGCACATTTTATGACTCATTTGTTATTCCACTAAACACATTTGTAGATATGTGCAAAAATATCTTTATCCAGCTTTTAGAGAACACTCAGTTAACATTAATAAGCGGCCTCCTTGGAGCTCTGTTGGTGTGTTTATTCTGATTGATGAGGCAGACTGCACCTTATGTAAAGTACTCGAACACATCTCTTTTCTTTTACTGCTATAACATGTAAATTATTGTGGATCATTGCAGGGCTTGTGAAACAGGAGGGTTGGCTAGTACTGCACATATCCACATCAGAGAGTCACATGTAGAATAAAGTGTTCTTTCACTCAGGTCCAATAAAGATATGTGTTATTCCTCTGCGTCTTCTAGGAGCTGAAGACAGGCCGGGATGGATTTTTTCTGTGCTATATCTTTTCTGTATGCGGTGACTCAATGAGAATACATTAGCTGCTGCAGATGACTTTTCAAACTTAACGTCTCCTCTTTCTGTGATATTTACACATTGAACACACACTCTGAAATTAATTAGAAAACAACTTAATGGAATGGCTGAGGGCTTCATAAGCAGGCCTAATGACGTTCGCCTACACCGGGCTATTGGGAGATTTAAATCTAATTCACACACTACCTTAATCTAATTCAAACACCACTACAAAGATTCTCATCATTATGACTGGCATCTAATTATAGATGGTGTGCGCAGTGATCGACTTAGAGAGAAGACGCCCAGTGAATTAAAAAGTTGTGTGGCGTGTAAATCACCCTCTAAGCTTTTCTTCTGTCAGAAAAGCATTGTCTAAATAATTTCAGCTAAATGGTGATAAAAGGCCCAATGTCTAATTTGTCTTTAAAAAGGAAAATAGATCTGGGCTGATTATAGGGGATGTCACTTTAGCTGCAGGCCCCAGAAGATATTTTGTTGTTCATAGCGCAGCCTGACTCAGAAGAAATGCGATAAAAAGGCGAGAAGCGTGCAGGAGCTCGCTTCAACAATAACTGACGATGTCATCCACTTTACTCGGTCCTGTATTTTCTTATCTGCTTAAAGATTTTGCATCAAATGAAACCTTTTCAGCTCTGGTTTTCAGTGATGCTGTGTCTCTTGATGTATGTGTGAGATATATGTAAATATAGGCACTGCACGCCTGCTGGTAGCATGCAATGTTTAAAGTGTCACTGTCAGTAATGTCTATTATGTTTATATTGGGCTTTTTATTTTAATTTATCAGATTCCATCCATACATTTCCTTCTATTTATCCGATTCATGGTCATAGTTGGGCTGACGTCTATCCCAGAGGTCATGGGTCAAGTGGATAGTTTAATTCAATTCAATTTTATTCACCGAATCACATAAGGCGCTACCTCAAAAGTGCTTTATAGTGTAAGGTAAAGACCCTGCAACAATATAGAGAAACACCAAACAATGAATCTACCCCCTCTGAGCAAGCACTTGGGAACAGTGGGGAAGAAAAACTCCCTTTTAAAAGGAAGAAACCAGGTTGAAGGAGGGGAGGCCATCTGCCATAGCCGATTGGGGTTGAGGCGCTCATTAGAGTCAAACGCTGGACCATATTGCTGTAACTTCAACATCATACCACCTGAAAACAGATTTAAACTACAAAATAATTTCTATTTTGCTTCTGTCTGTTGATTATTTTGTATTTTATATTATTTTTTATCTTGCTAAGAAACCACTTTCAGTTATATTCATGCCCACAAAAGATACTCAAGCCACCCTCTTATTTTTTTATATTGATCAAAGCCAATGACCTTGCACCATTATAATGTGAACATTCAGGCTCTAACAATATTACTCGTCGTCTTGATGTTGAAAAGAAGAAACGCGGCGACACATCTGCATACAAGCAGGCACACAGAGGGCTTGACCGAGCAAGTAAATTCAGTCAGGCATTTAACTCTAAAAATCACCTGGGAGAAGGTCAGACGACTTAAAATGATGTAATCACTAAAGTTGAGTGTTGGCAGCGTGTGGATGGTGGCGAATGTTACAAACAGCTATAAAAGCAGACTGTATGCATGCAAAGGCATGGTTTCTTAAGGCTGCTTTAATCTTTTTATTTTTTGTATAAACTATTACTCAGACATGCAGTGTGTACATCTCTGTGAGTTACTGAGCTCATCAAAAACACAATTGTTTTAGAAATTGCACTCGTCAAATCACACATTTCAGGCTTACTTCATTTGAGTTTGGCATGAAAGTTTAACTGACATTTTATTTATTATTATAATTGCATTATTTTATTAATTATTTGTGTTTTCATTTTTTTTATTTATGTAGTTAGTTTTGCCTGAACATGAGGCTTTTCCCACTTTTCAGCACCTATACGAGTCCATACACACCCCAGAGCCTTCGTGAATATCCAACACGTTCTCCTTTGATGTTGAGTGTTCCCTCATTCACTTCCAGAATATAGACACTATAGACTTTAAAGTAGTTTTCAAGCTTTAGCATGAGCCTATACAGAGTCATAGGAGAGTTTCTGCATTTACACATGACACACAGGAATGCTATAGCCATCAGCAATAACTGATAAAAACATCATTTCCAACACGGAGACAGGCTCATTGAGCAGCAACAAACAGATGAACTTTCATCAGACTTCATGCATCGCATATTGTCTGATCCATTCACTAAAGTTTAATAAAGTTTGTATCAGTAAATAAATGTAGGATATGGCCTTGCTAATGATCATAATCTGTATTTCTGTATTTTACAGATAAAATGGTCAAAGAGCTTTTTAATCTTTTTCAAGAGAGTCCTTTTGAGAGAAAAATGGAATGCAGCATTTATTATATAAATGATATCTTCACATTGGGCCTGTAGTTATTAAGAACTGAAGGATCACCTCCTAGGGCGGAGGGTAAGATTAAGAGAAGGTGTAAAGCTTACACAGGAAGCCAATGCAAATACAACACATGTCACGTCAGGTGCACTGACAATAATACATGCTTAACCTTGAATTTACTGTACGTCAAGTCAGTATGCTTTGTTCTCTCAGAACAACGCCTCTGTGTGTGTTGGTGGCAAAGAGACTACACAATGTGTATGCCTAGATCCTGACAGGTCCTGCCTTCATGTTGTGGATAATTGATAATTACGAGTAATTAAAGAAGTCCCTGCTGTGTTGGCTTACGTCCATAAATGACCACGCTGAAGATCATCAGCAATCCTTTTTGTCTGTGTTAAATAAACTCAGAGGAAAGACTGCTATGCTGCTGGAGGCAGCAAACAAAACTTCAGCTCCTGTTGAAGGTTTGCTTTTGACAATAACTTTGATCATGAAATCCTGCAATAATGAGTCTCAAATTCTTGAATACCCTGGATAGTTCCAGCAATCAAGGCCATTGTAGGATCAGCTAGCAATGTCTGATGTCTGAAAAGAGCTTATGCTGTTTGTATCAGACAAGAGAAAGCCTAAAGTAGCAAACCTACAGATGATTATGATCTGACTCTGCACTTCTGAAAGGAACTAAATGTTCTGGTGGGTTTCAGCTGAGTCTTTTAGTTTCTTATTCTTATCAGCCTTGTTTCAAGCTAAAGCAAGCCCAGAAAAAAACACACCAGCTAAATCGACTGCACACTACCTGCCTAGTATCAAATGTCAGACAGTAAGAAAGTTGTGAAAAACAAAAAAAGAGGGGAAAAAATAATTTGTTCTGATCTTCCAAATCAGAAATTTTCAAAGTGTATGTTTATATGTTTGTGGCAGATCAGGAAGCCTTTTTCACAGCAGGCACGTTGGCTGTTTCCGACAAGCACAGGTGTAACTAATAACATTAGTGATGGCTCAGTTCCATTAAGTGTCCCAGCAAGACTGAGTGAGAATAAACAGAGCTCTGAAACACACACACCCATTTAGAGTGAAGTCTTTCTTAATGTTATTAAGTATGTCTGCTTTTTCTGCAATGACATACTCAAATATCTAATGTAAAAAAAAGGGGTGGGATGCTGGTGATTAAACTCAGATTAGGGATTGGATAGGCAAAATCAAACTGAGGGATTGAGTTTAGCTAAACGTGAAAATAAAAGCACATATTTCAATGAAATCTGGTGACCAGTTTGAGATGATTTGATCTTTGTGACATGGTGTGTTATCCTGCTGGTAGCAGCCATCAGAAGATGGTACACTGAAGTGACAGAGGGAAAGACGTGGTCGGCAGCACTACTCAGCTCGGATGCTCAGTTAGTGGTCAGTTAGAAAACAGTCCTCACACCGTTACACTACCAGCACCAGCTCAACTGTATGGATCCATTGTTTGCACCAAATCCAATCCTACCACACCAGAATGAGAAATTTATCAGAACAAGCAACATTGTTCCAATCTTCTCTTGTCCAACTTTGAGGAGTCCGTGTGAATTGGAGCCTCAGTTTCCTGTTCTTAGCTGGCAGGAGTGGTACCTGGTGTGGTCTTCCGCCTCCGTTTCAAGGTTCGAGATGTTGTGCAGTCTCTTCTGCACACTTTGGTTGTACATGTGTTATTTTGAGTTATTGTCAACTTCTTGTCTTCTCAAAGCATTCTGGCCAACTACAGCTCACTGGATATTTTCTTCTATATGCAAACCCTACAGACTGGTTGTATGGGAAGATCCCAACGGATCAGCAGTTTCTGAAATACTCAGACCAATTTATCTGGTGCCAAAATCCAGGTCAGGTTGAAAGCCACTTAAATCACCTTTCTTCACTACTCTGATGCTTGATTTGAACTTCAGCAGGTCATAAGCACGTCCATGCTGCAATGCATTGAGTTGTTGCTCTTTGATTGATAGATTAGATGTTTATGTAAATGTGCAGCAGAACAGGTTTATGTAATGAAGTGAGTGCATTTTAGCTTGAAGTAGTCATGAATTTGTAAAACATTAAAGCTTCTGTACAAGCCTGCAGAAACATTTTCCCCCTCTCTTTTCATTTGCCAAATGCACTAAAAGTCATGACAACAAAAGAACATCTATTGCAAATGTGGCCATGTAGTTATTGCTAAAGCCCTCATGGCAACATCCAGAGGCCAACTGGGTCGAAGTCAAGGACTCTTTGTTCAAAAGCATTGTTGGACGTTTTATGTTTGTGTGTGTGTCAAAGCCCCTTTTTCATTATGGAAAAATAAAAAAAGGACAACCCTATTACAAACATCTGCCCTGAGCTTCTGTGGAGAGATAATTACAAACTCGTTTTCTAAAATCAGTTGTAGACTTCACCTGGCCTGAAACAGCTGTGACCTGCATGATTTTTCTCGTGTAGCAGCGGCCACAATGAAGAGAGACAAATGGAAAGACCTTCATCTAAAACAGTCCCTGGCCTTCTCTCTAGTGTGTGTTGTCCTATCTGATTTCTCTGCCCCTTTTTCTTCCTAAGACCCCTATCTTATTTTCTGTCTAATAAAATCAGTCTTCCTTTCCGGGTTTGTCTGTGTTTTTGACTCAGTTTTCTAAAATTACAGTTTGTATTTTTGCCTGACCTTGCCACCTTAAGATCACTGTTGTGTAAAATACTTGTAATTGCTTCTCCCTTGACTCATGTCTCTTCAGCAGGTTCGCCTGTATTACTGCAAAATGTTAATACTGAAAGAGGAATATTTGGACACATTTTATTAAGCATGAAAGGTAAATGGGCAAAAATGAGTCAGCTCTGACTCATCAAAGTTTCTGCTCAAAACATCACTTAAAGTACAGGAATAGGATGATTCTCCTCCTGGCTCATTACCAGCTTCAGTTAGCCACACTTCCCAGACCTCACTCTCTCTCCCACATTGCAATGCACCACTGCAAATATGATGAGGGTGTGACTGCAGAGTGAAATACTATTGCGTAATTCTAGTGCTAACAGTATTAACATAGTTTAGCTGTAGGAACTAAAAAATAAACCTCTATGTAAATTAAGTAGTAGCATGATAATATAAGACTACTATCTGTAAGTAATACATCTGACAAAAACGTTGAAAATTATGCAAACTAGTTACATAATTATTAAAATTCCTCTCGTCTTACCATTTTATTTCATATTCTGAAAACATTATTAGATTACAAAAGTGATGGGCATAGCCACACTGACACCAGCCACTATCTGGCCATGTCCTGACTACATAACTTTGGTAACGCTTTATAAAAACCATCATATACAAACCACTAACCTTTAGCTCAGACAGTTTTGTGTTCATGTAAGCTTGTTTACACTGTTTTAAAGCTAGCTGTTTGGCTGGATGTAGGAAAAGAACATAGTTTGGATCTAAATGTGAGAAATGTCACTACTACAGTGACAGTCACAGGATCTGCGCTAGAGGGCACTTTATAATACTACCCAAGATTAAAGACCCCGGATTTAAAGTGGAATTAATAAGTACGTTTTGTAAAAAAAAAAAAAAAAAAAAAAGAGTAAAGGGAATATTTTAATTTATTTAAAGCAATAATTTGGAATTAAATGCAGCTGAAATATAAAAGCTTAAAAGGTTGATTTATTTATTTAGTCAAATAATTAATGATTAGGGGAAATTTGCTTGGTATAAACTGAACGTATAAAAACCAGTACAACTTGATGCCATTATATTTAACATTTTCTACAAGTAACAATTTACATGTAATCAAATTACTTGACGTCAGCATTTTGGACATAAATACTTTTGAGTGTACAACCAAGTAAACAATTCAGGTTTTTACTGAAAAGGAAAAAAAAAGAGTTGTATGTTTTAAAGGGTTTGCTATGTTAAATTATTGACATGCTTGAAAAATAATCTACAATAAATATCTTATTTGTGGAAGCACCACACAAATAAGATATTCCTACCCCCCTCATCACAAAAGGGAAGTCCATTTTTGTTTGGTTTCTTTTTATAAAAGTTGATCATTAGAAGATCAAATTGATCCATGCTGTGTTTAGTTTTTTCTGTAAGTATGAAAGACAGTCTTGATCACATTATTATTTGTAAAACAAAGATTAAATAGTTAATAATTAAACCTCTATTATGTACATTAATATAATGCATAAATGTATCAAAGCAAGGTAAAAGCACTCCATATTACAGCCAGAACTTGAAAGTATTCAAGGTGTAAGATAGTAAAATATTTGTTTTTTCCCAAAAAATATCCAGAAGTGATACATTACTTATAATTAATTAGACTTTTTTTTCTGTGAAATATTGAATTGTTACCCTAGTGTAACAAGGATAACAAAGTAGTAACTTTGTGTGTGTGTGTGTTTTAACTAAAAACACACACACACACACACACACACACACACACACACACAAAAGACAAAGTAAATTAGAGGGAATAGCACCCTTTGTCACAGGCTATATTATAAATGTTACCAAACAAATTCATTAATTACCATTTCATTGTTTTTTTCACAGTAAAATACCTATTCAAGTATAATTGACAATCTATTTCCCATTTTCCCCATTGATTCTTATATTCGTTGATTTGATTTTGATTTTGCCTATCCAAAGCTATGCTTAGGCTTAGGCAACATCCAACAAGTATATAAGAGCTGCTCCAAAATGCTCCAAAATCACCTCTGTACTGTGCATTTCACTTGTATTTTTCAAAACACATATAGTTTTGAGCCGTTAATAATAAAAGTGATGTTGGTGTAAAGTATATTTCAGAAAAATAAGAACAAATTTTCCAACTTTGGCTTGATTCCCAAGTTGAGGAAGCTGAATGGCTTCAACATTGGATCATGAGCTAAAAATAACACCTGTGGAACACCCTCAAAGATTTATCCTACATTGCTGAACATATCTGATAAAGACTGGTGAAACGTTTATGCCTGAATATCAAGCTTAGCTCTGCATTTTAGGGCTTTAGTGTCTATGTTAACATCAGTGGCGGAGCGGGGGGGGGGGGGGGGGGGGGGTGGCTTACTGGGCTTAAGCCCGGGTTGTTTTTTCAGAAGCCCGGGGTCTTTTGGAGTGTAATTTTTTCATAGTTAGATGCCTGGCTGACAACTGTATAAAACAAAAACTACACACAATATTCGAAGCACATAGCGCACACTGTGGGAATTTACGACTGTGCGTAAATCCCCCCTAATATTGGTATGATCCGAGCTCAGACACTGAGCTCGGGGGCGGGGGGAGCTGCTGCCTGCGAGTGCGCTGTTGGAGAGGCGCAGCCAGGCAGACAGAGGAAAACTGAAGTTCGAGCAGGTACCAAAGCAAATCATTCGTACTGTACAAATAATACAAATATGACGGTGTATCACGAAAGCTTGATATCAAACTGATCACTTGACCCATATTACGTTACTTGCTCTTCAAGTGAATCAACAAATGGCGAAATGAAAAGCCGAACAACAACAATGCTGATTCTTTAGAGAGTCTTAGCTTAAGAATGGACATAGGGGGCTTCTTTCAAAGAAAAAACTCTGGTAGATGTTATTTTATATATTATGCTTTGTATGTTGTTCAGTATATTTCTATGTAAAACGGGAGGAATTTCAATACACAGCAGTATATTGACAGTTTAAACCAGATATTTACATACACTTTATGGAAAACACAAGAACATTTCTTTTATGGTACAACATCAATTTAGAGTAAACTTGTTTTGTTTTGGATAAATAAATATTGAAATATCTTTTGAATTAGTTAAATGTTAGAATAAAGAGAGACAGAGGTGTCTATTTTTTATTACTTTCATCAAATTTAGGAGTACATATACACTAGGTTTACTGTTAATTAATTAAATTAATTAAACTCCAGATGATTCCATTCTGAGCTGAAGAAGCTTCTGATAGGTTAGTAGAGTCCACGTGAGTAAATAGGTGGCACAGCTGTGGATGTTTCTTTGACATGGGAAAATCAAGAGATAACAACCAAAACACCAGGAAAAGAATTGTGGAGCTCCATAAGTGTGGCTCAATTTTGAATACAATTTGGTGCCATTTACAACTGATAGTTTCTCTCTTTACTCTTAAATTTAACAAATATGTTTTTTATATTTATCAATCTAAAAAATAAACATTTAGTCTGATTTGATGTTACAATTAAAAAAGTATTTGTGTTTTTGTCTGAAGAGTATGTAAATATCTGATTTCAACTGTATATTTGATGATGTTGGTGTTTGGTTTGATTGTCAGCACAAAGAGGGAGAGAGAGGAAACGAGAGGGAGAGAGAGGAACAGAGAGGGAGAGAGAGGGACAGAGAGGGAGAGAGAGGGACAGAGAGGGACAGAGAGGGAGAGAGAGGGAGAGAGAGGGAACAAGAGCAGGTGAGACACACATGTTAGTCAAATGGTTGTTTACCAAAAGTATCACCGTATCATAGGTACTCATGTATCTCGTACCTAGTGTTTCTTTTTAGGTTTGTTATTTTTTTTTATTAAGTTATGCAGGCTTGTTTGCACAACAAGGCTAAATAATTATATAAACATTTCTCAATCTAAATCTAAATAGTGTACTTTGCTAGAATTAAAAAAATAAGTGTAGTGCAGGTCTATGATGATGTTTAGTGCTACTATCATGTAGTTCTGATTCTTTCAGTCATTTCTAACCCCCCCTCCCCAAATCTCACATGCATACTACCCTTTAGGGCTAAGCCCCGGGTGTATCAAATGTCTGCCTCTGCCTCTGGTTAACATTGTAGCCAATGGGAAATATTCTTACCACAACTCAGTATGCTGTTTATATCCAAAAATCTATTTCTAATTGTTTAGGTCTCAATACTATTAGGGACAAAAATCAGCGGATTTAGCTCAGCGTCAACTTGCAGAATATTTCTTCAAGTGCAGGTAATAATCAGGCTTTCTGCTCTGCATCCTCTTGTTTATGCACAAGCTTGTCTGCTGTGTATTCTGAGGTCTTTTATTGGAGTGAAAAGCCTTTTGACTGTGTTGTTTATTGGTAACACACAGGCCAGGAGGTGGGTGGATGTTTTGCTTGCTCTCAGTCTTTGTGTGCTAAATAATGAAGCCCATTCCTGATTCATAATCAGAAACTCTGCTGAATAACAACAACAACAACAACAACAAAAAGCGCCATGGTAACTGGCTATATTTTTCATTTTCTTTTATTCAGCGATGTTTTTTTTTGTTTGTTTTTTTTTTGGGGGGGGGGGGGGGGGGATGTTTTTTGAAAAATTGTAAAATTTGTTTATCCGGGAGCACACAGTGAATTAAATTGAATGCCTTGTGTTTTCTTAAGGTGTAGTGTTGAAATTCAAAGTGAAATTAGATTTCTCCTACACATTTCTGCCCTCTTCATTAGTTGCCTGGCAGCAGCAGAAATTGTTTGCCAAAAAGAGTGAAGACTTGTTTATTTATAGTTTTTAAATTCATTTTCTTTACCTGACATCAGTGTCTGGAACGCACTGTTCCACATAAACGTGCTGTTAGTAAATGACTCCAGGTTTGCTGCATTTTATCAAATAAAGGTGAGGTGAGTTACTGTTTGAATATGTTTGAACTTGTGGCACGGGGGAAGCTAATTATTTGTGATGTGACAAACATCTAGTGTTTACACACTGCTTTTACACCCATTCCCAGCCATTTTTCAGCTTGGGTATAGATGTCAGCCTGGAAGAGTGGACCAAAATAAGAAATCACCTCAAAACATCATATTTTTATGGGGCAAAATATCTCAAATCAGTGCGGTCACCCCTGAACTTCCACGTGAGTAATTATATATTGTATTAACAGTTGGCATCACAAGACAAATACTAAATTTAACATTTTAAGATAAAAAAAATACACTATCATGATGTGCTGGGATTAACATAAACACTTACACGTGAAGCTGGTTAACGAGCTATCAATATTTAATCAGTAAATGAGGCATGTAAGGAGAGAAAGGGGAGAAAATGAGGGGCATATCACATACAGTCTTTGACATTTGGCTGCTTATTAGTGACATCTGTAATTAAACATGAATTTTACTAGCCCGTTTAAATTAGGTTCACACATCACACACATTAAAAAAACAAGCAATTTTTGCCATGCTATTTTGGTTTACATGTAAATGAACTTCTATATTTTTATTCAGCAATTGTATCAACCATGGGCATGTTCACCATTTAAAATACCCCAAAAAGCAGTTAGGTCCATCTATTTTTTGACAGTGATGCAAGTTTTATAATTTTGTTTCTGTAAACCACCAGAGTGGACTTGGATTTAAAGTGTTAAGACATGATTGAATTACAGACTTTTAGCTTTAATTCAAGCGGTCTGACAAAAGAATTGCATTACGCCTTTAGGAATGACAGACTTTTTCTAAATACTCTCCAATTTTCAGACTCAATAATTATTGGAAAATTGACTGACAAGCGTTTTAGTGGCCAGGTGATGTCCGTCTCCTCATTAATCAATGACAACTTAAGCCACAGGGTTGATTATAAGTAGAGTTGATTACAAGTATTGAATGTGCACTTGGTAGCTCTTTGCTTGAATTTTCCAAACAGATGTTGCAAATAAAAATGGGTAAAAAGAAACTCTTCATAATATCTAGCCAAGATAAGAACACTAGAAGTGGCATATCAATGTCCAAGACTCCAACATTAATTAACTTTGGTGGAAAATATATAAAAAAGTCTGTCTTAATACAAAGAAAGAGAGAAACACCTCATGACCACATATTAGGAGAACAAAAGGCCACACACAATGGGCAAAAGATTAAAGAAAAGCTAAGCTACAAAATGAGTTTTCAGGAGTCCTTTGAAATGAACCACAGGTTAAGCTGACCTGAGGAAGGCTGTTCCAGAGTTTAGGTGTTACAACGTTAAAAGTGTGATCACCTTTGGTTTTAAAAGATTGTGGAACAGTTAGGAGAACCTGATCAGATGATTGGAGAGGCCAGCTGCATTTATAAGGTGTCAGTAGCTCTGCTATATACTTGTACATGTAGAGCTTTATATGTTATTAATACAATTTTAAAATGAATTCCACCAGGAAGTCCAGAAAATGTAACATATTGAGTCAAAGCACACTGCAAAAGGAACCCAACATGTTCTCCAGGGAAAGAAATTGGATAACCTTCAATGGCAAACTCAGTCACCGTATCTCAACCCAATAAAGCATGCTTTTTAGTTACTGAAGAACTGATGGCAGAGAGACCCACAAACAAGGAGGAAAACCCTTTGCAGTCAAAGTATTAAAAACAATACTTCTATTTAATAGTATGGTAGTTTGACCAATTGCTTTAGAGTCTGAAAACACTCTTAATTTTGCACTTAAATCTCATCTAGATTGTTTGAGTTAAAAACAAACTGTCATAGTGTACAAAGGAAAAACTGCAAAACGTGTGTCATTGTCCAAATACATATAAACCTAAGTGTATGAAAAGCTGCTTTGCTTCTCTATGGTTGCTTTTTTGTGTTGAACTATATGAAAGGCTTGGGATAAGAGGAAAATGTTGCTTGAAAAGAAGATGCACAATCACAAGCAATCTGATCAAGTGACATTCAGGCAGAGTAAATTACCTAATTCTTTTTCCATGCTAGTGGCATGGCTCTGGGGACGTCAATGCGAAGCTGTTGGGTGGTCCACCAATTTGGTCGAGACTGAAATTTCTAAGCTATTACTAGATAAATCGCCATGGTATTTTATGGAGACATTTATGATTCACAGACAGTTAATTCACAGACAGCCCTACAGACTGCTGTAATCCATTGAGTTCCTTTAGCATTATTTTGTGGTTGATATATGTGGTTTAGACTGAACTTCTCTATAACTGCACGGTAAAATGCTATGAAAGTATTCTGTTGTTTTGGTTCATAACTTAAACTAATGGCATTACCATCTCTCTCAGCTTGTCTTTGTGCCAAAGTTTAACTTTTGTGTTAAATCTTCACCATGTGTACATCGTAATCCCAAACCCTTCTGAAAGCCTATGCCACAACCTCATTTGTACCTCCCTAGAAATGTAGCTGAAAATTGCCTTGAGGCAGACAATGACTGTGGCCCTCATAGTTCAAATTGAGTGGATGAGGGTAAGTTAACTCCGAGAAAGCAACCCTGACTGCCAGTAATTGTTTCGCAGTGAAATAACAGCAACGCAGGTACAAAACCGCAAAAGCAGCAGTTCCCTGAATGGCTAATTAAGTGAGTCAATCCCTGTAGATTCTAATGTGTAATCTACTTTACACAGAAATAAACATGTTATAGCCTGTTATATCGGGGGGATGGCCCCACTTATTTAAATTGTATTAAGTGTCCACGCCACCAAGGCCAGAAGCGATCAGTTGTGTTGGTGATGCTGTTGCCCTTTGGAGCGGTGTTTATTCAAGTATCAATAGAGTTGTGTTCACATTCACCTAATGAGTGAAAGATCCCTGGTTTGGTTCCAGTAGGAAATACAAATCCCTTTGGGGCTGTGTCAGGAAGGGCATGGGACATAAAAGTCTGCCAAATCAAAAATGCAGAGCTACCCGCTGTTTACCCCATCTGAATAACAGAGCAGCTGAGACAAATGCTACAACACTAACAGACCAAGTTGTTTTTATGTTTTGTTGCATTAAATAGAATTAAATTTGCATATTACATAGTAATAGAAGGTATCTGTGTCTCTATGGGGAACACTTTGCTAACCACAGACATTGTAAAAGCTGCTATACCTATCTTCATGAGATCGATGTGTTCCATTTTGAAGTCTTGAGACTATCTGGGTAAAAAAAATTAAAATTAAAAACAGATGTGATGAGAAAGGGCGAGGTTGACTGTAAAACCACTTATTATTGACTAATATCACTATTATAATTATTATATTATTATCATATTATATCATATAATAGTCAAAATGAATGACTGACTCATCATGACAGTGTTGACAGAGGTCAGGACATTTTCCATAGGAATGAAAATCAATTCCAACCACCAGCCATCTGATGGTCTTCATAAAGAATGCTGTTTTAAAGCACCTCTGCGTTGGCTTTGTTTTTCATGGACTATGTTGCCCACACATCTGGTAGCGTTTCCTTACAAATTAGCACTCCAGCGTCTGGTCCAACTACGGTTAATTCTCGGTCCCAAAAATAAATATAGCAATGTCTAAAATACAACAGTCGAGGCATTAAAATGGGGTAACATCATATTGGCTATATATATATATATATATATATATATATATATATATATATATATATATATATTTACAATTCTTATTTATATCTAGCAATTTTGGCAATGTATGTAGCTAGCTAGCTTTTGATTTGCTGATTCAATATTTATGAATATATAAATATTTAAATATGTAAATATTTATGCATATTTCCAAAGAAACAGTTTAAACAAAGTTTTCAGCTCTTAATTCTCAGCCGTTGTGTTATTTTGCCAGCCATCAGAACCACCGCCACCTAACTTCATTTCAGGCTCCACAAAGGTGTTTCTACTATGTTTTAGAGCTTTTATTTATTTAGCTTTAAATAAATAAAGCTAAATAAATAGCTTCTGGGGGGTGGGGTGCCCTCAGGCCCCTGGGCACAGCTGGCTGCCGGCAGAGCCCGCGGGCACATCACTGCAACTCCCTCTGGCCTCTGCTCCGTGGCTGCTGGGTGACCACTCGTTTGGGGCTCTCCTCAGCTCTTCCTAGGAGGGTGGCACAGTTGCCCCTTTGGTGGTTCTCCTTGGGTCCTTGTATTCTGGGGCCTCTGGATGTCTGGGGCCTGGATCTCCTCCATACCTGCTTCATGCCCTGGGGGACGGGGCTATGGCTCCCCACACTCCCTAGTAGATTGTTACATAGAGAAACCTTTTGAATACAAGCGCGCTGATCCACACAGATGTACACACAGATGTACACACAGGTGTACACACAGGTGTACACAGACACAAACTACACCTTTCTTGGCTGCTGCCTCAAAGCACATTGTGCTCTGTCAATCTTGTGTGCTGCACAATAACATTTAATATTTAGTATCTACTGTTATCCACTGTTAGCTAGTTTATTGTGATGGTGTTGTGTTTATTATGTTGCTCTTTTTTTTTATTTTTCTCTTCTGTTTTGTTATCTCCATAGAGGTGATCCTGGTGTGCTGTTTGTTTTTCTTTTTTTTTTCTTCCCCCCTTTCTCACCATCTCTTCTCCCCTCTATTTTTCTTCCTCTCCCTCTCTTTTATTCGTTCTCCCTGTCCTATCCTCCAGTCATGTTGGTCCAATCTGTAAAAAAAAGGAAGATGACATTAGCAAAAAGCTTTGGTTGCTAGGCTGGCTGGTGATTTTGCAATGAGAACCTAAACTCTTTTGTTTAAACCCAGCAGTGCATATAAACATGTGAAGACAGGTGAATTTATTTCTGGCTAACTCTATGAAACACTGAAGACTTTAATTCTTTTGTCAAGTATTTAACATGGCGCTATCTCTCTGAAGCTCACTGTGTATTTCCGTTAATTGCTTTGTGTTGCTGGCCTGCGAGAAGGCTACAGAGAAAAGGGGGAAAAAAATAGTGAAAGTATAATCACCATCTGTTGTCAAGGTCATTTGCCACACTATAAACACATCCATCATGACCAGAAAATGTTCACAGTTAACTGGAAATGGAGTCGTTAGTCTTGGTGACATTTCACATTCAATATTTTGGATCATTGTGCAATATAACAGTGCAGTTAAGGCTGGATATAATCACCCGACCAGATATAATCACGTATTTGATCTTTTATTCATTTTAGCTACAGCGCTCAACTTTCTTTTCAACTAATAAAAACAGCGCTTTGATAAGTCTGCAGCACAAGTTGGTGTTATTCTCGAGCAGTGCCAGAGTCTACTATAGCTTCCTTGCTTGACATTCTCTAACCTCTTTGAAAATCATCGAGCCAATAAGAGAAGCTCTCACAAAGGGCAAATCCCCAACATCCTGTCAGTCATGCATACAGTATTTTGGCTTTGTTTCTTCTCAAATGTCAAAGCAGGGCTACATCTCCGTCTTGGCAGCTGAATGCAGGTTATTCGTTGGTGCAGTTCACCACGGGACTTTGATCCTGTTTGTGTGTGATCACACTTTTGTTTTCTGTTTTGGAAAAAAAAAAAAAAATTTTCAGATTTGATTCATTCACTTTCACACTGCCGCATTAAATGGTAAATGGTCTGTATTTGTATAGTGCTTTACTTGGTCCTAAGGACCCCAAAGCGCTTTACACTATACACAATCATCCACCCATTCACACACTGGTGATGGCAAGCTACAGTGTAGCCACAGCCACCCTGGGGCGCACTGACAGAGGCGAGGCTGCCGGACACTGGCGCCACCGGGCCCTCTGACCACCACCAGTAGGCAACGGGTGAAGTGTCTTGCCCAAGGACACAACGACCGAGACTGTCGGAGCCGGGGCTCGAACCGGCAATCTTCCGATTACAAAACGAACGCTCAACTCTTGAGCCACGATAAAAAACAGAACTGTGCTTATAAATCAAAGGCACATGGACTCACACTTGTTTCATTAGCCAGAGCTTAGCCATCCTGCCTGAATTAGTGAGTTTCTTGGCAGGAGGAGTCAAAAGCTTGTGTTACTTTAATTAACCATGATGGACCTGTCCGCACTCTTTACCTTTTCCTTCTTTGGTGTTCATGTCATGTTCATTCCTCCACCCATGCAGTGAGGAAGCATTTCACTGTGCCACAGCAGAACTCCAAGGTTGTGCTTGGTTTGTTTTGCTGTAAAACTATTTCCAAGAAGGAACTTCTGGCTAAGAATAGTTTCCTTATACATTCCTTCCTGTGGACTTTGCTGATACTCTCACATTTAAGCGAGCTTGCGATTGTGTATGAATGACATTGACTTGACTTAACTCAGACTTTACTGCATTAGAGTTTGAAAGCAGTTTCAAACATTATCTGTAAGTTTTTCCTCAACTCAGAGCCGGGTTTTCATTTGAATATGGATTACTGATATATAATGTCTGTTTCTGTTAAAGGAGTCCATGCTGAATGTTCTGTACTGTATATTCTACTACACGTTATCAGAAACATGTTCTTACAAGGGCCTAATTTTAAATCATGAAAGAAGAAAATACTTGATCAAATGATTAAGTCAAGTATATCATTTAGGGGTGCAATTAAACATTTAATTGACCATGGATCATCAGCAAAATGTCAGAAAATTGTAAAAATGCCAATCATGGTTTCCCCCAGCTGAAGATAACATATTCAGATTATTTGTTGTCCAACCAACCATCCAAAGCTAATTGAGGTAACAAAGCTACTATTATTCAAAACAATGGAAGCAGAAAATCCTCACGTTTGAAAGGCTATAATTTAAATTTTTGATTAAAAAAATTGACTACATGTCAGGGTCCTGGGTCTGAGCGACCCAGGGTCCCTGAGCAGTTATGAATTATATTATTATTATTATTGTATGTATATTTGGTGTTGCCGTCCTTCTCCCTGTTTGTGTGTGTGTGTGTGTGTGTGTGTGTGTGTGTATGTATATGTGTTTCGGCGGGCGCCTTCAGGCCTGGTGGGTGTGGCCCTGCTGACGGTCTGGCCACACCCGAAGCCACACACCTGCTGCTGATCAGGCCTCGTCGGGGGAGCTACTTAGGAGAGTCTTGGAGCTCCCACCGACGCGGGATCATTGCGTGAGACTCCACCTAACCCCCCTTGGTTAGTGTGTGTGTGTGTGTGTGTATGCCCGCGGTTGTATGTGTCCTGACGGCTGCTTCTATTGTGTCCCCAGGAGAGGGGTGGAGTGCAGGACAGCAGCCAGCACGGGGAGTGCTGAGACACGGGAGCGGAGAGCACAAACACTGGGAGAAGACACGACACGGGAGTCTGGGGAAAGCACGGGAATTTATTGTTGTTTAGTTTCATACACTGTAAATAAACGCACTGTTTACACACAGAGCACCGCGCCTGGGTCCTCCTTCCCCACACCCCCCACGGTTTGCCATGCCAAACCTTGACAGAACAATGATATCTGTCAGGCCAGTATTCATTATAAATGTGAAAATTTTGGAAATATTTGTGATCCCCCACCTTACTTTAATCTCAGGTTATCTCCTAAGGTTCCTGGTTTGATCTCATGCTATATTTCAATTAAATTTTATTCATCGTTGTGGACTTTTTATTATTTAAGGACTATTCATCACCTTTTGGTTATTGTAGTGTGTGACTTCACTTGAACCCCAGTTTGTGATACTGGTGTCATGATGAAGCACATGGTTTCACATGGGATGGGTGATATTGATGAAGAGAGACAAACATAATGGCTGTGTTCACATCTACATCAGACAGCTAAAATTGTATACGTTGTATTCTGCGCTACCATGCTCTGCATCTGCTAGACCAATAACTAAACGTGTTCCCTGAAAAGCCTTTTAACTGCTGCTGCAGGCACCACTGACGAGTGGCCATCCCTGTTATAGTTCTTTGAAATCATAGCTGTTGAACTGTAGCGTACAGACGGGTCAACAAACGGAGTCACCTGTACCATGTATTTATTAAATATCTCTAAACCTAAGCAGAGCACTCATAGCATACCATGAATTAATACCATGGCTTGTTCAGTGTGACTGTCATAAGGCGGAAGTACCACAAGAGCAGCCATTACTCTTTTTATATATTTTTTAAATATGACATCTTTGTATTTATCATAAGTCTTAATAGTCAGTTT
The DNA here is from genome assembly GCF_056152115.1 of Neolamprologus brichardi. Classification (NCBI taxonomy): domain Eukaryota; kingdom Metazoa; phylum Chordata; class Actinopteri; order Cichliformes; family Cichlidae; genus Neolamprologus; species Neolamprologus brichardi. The sequence continues at coordinate 27,628,562 of NC_142125.1, forward strand.
AAAATGAAGCAATTTGTGATTAGGTTTCAGAAACGTTAACATCTTTTTTAACCAGTCCACCTTGACACCATTTAACCCATAGGTCCAGTATCACAATATTTAGAGATACAGCTGTGGTCAGAAGTTTAATGGGCATGAGTGTCATGCTTATTTTGTTTTTTTTTAAAGATTTCTTTTAATTGTTTTTCTTTTTTCCAGGGTGGAATGATTGTTCAGTATACATAATTTATGACTTTGAAAAACAAGAATTAGGGGCACAAGTTTGAATGTATTTTGAATTTTCTCTAATCAAAAGTACACATGCAGTCTCAACCATTTTCAATAAATTGAAGTTGGGGCTTTGGGAAGACCACTCCAGAAGCTTAATGATAGTCTGCTTTTTCCATTTCATAATTAGGTTTGAATTTTGTTTGGGATCATTGTCCTGTTGGATCACCGAACTGTGTCAAACTTTTAATTGTCTAGTTTTTGATTTGAGGTCAAATTGAAGAAATTGTAAATAGTCCTTCTTTTGCAGTATACCAGTACCACTTGCAACAAAACAACCCCAGAGCATGATGCTCCCATCACCATGCTTGACAGCTGATGCAGTGTTCTTAGGTTTGAAAGCCTCGCCTTCTCAAACATACCTAAAATCTTTGTCTTGCCTGACCATAAAACCTTTCTCCAGAAGGCATTTGGCTTTTTCATGTCAGCAGCTGCAAGTTTTAGTCAGGCTTAAAGGTTTTGGAGCAAAAGCTTCTTTTTGTTTAAACTGATGATCTTTTGAACCTGCAGTTGTTTGGAAATGGCTCAAAGAGACATTTGGAAGGTCTTCACATTAGACCTTAGATCTTCAATGAGTTCCTTAGACTTTCCCATTCTTTTAAGTATTGGTCAGTCCAGTAAATGCTGTCAAACAAATCCTTTTTATGCTGGCAAAGACAAACTACCAGTTGAGCATGAGAAATTAATAGGCCTAGACCTTTCAGCTCAGAACCATTTATTAAAAAATTGAGTGTATGCATATATTAGAGTCTGTATGTGTAGTTTTGACACTGTGCAGATTAGAACAAATACTTGTTCACCCAATTTTAGCTTTTTAAGTCATTAAAGGTGTATGCTGTACAATCACCCTGGAAAAAGAACAGGTCATGCTCATGATGAGTGTATGAAATCCTCTGCCCACAACTTAACTTTACATTTAAAATCTTATACAGCGCCAAATCTAGGCTGCTCATTTATTCTTCCAGAAAAAAAAAAACTTGATTTTTTTTCCAACAGATAATGTCTAGAAACCAAAGTGTTTCAGTAATAAAGTAGTAGTAGTTTCCCCCTGCTGTTTTCTGCCACTGAATGGCAACAGAATGTGTACATCTGAATAGCACTCTCCCACTCTCTTTTAAAGGTGTTACCTATCACAAGAATACACTCTAGTAAGTGTAGTAGTTTCGTTTGAAAAGAAGGCAACTTTAAAATATGAAACCCGGGTGCTTATTATCCATCCGTCCTCTTCTGCTTATCCTTATCAGGGTTGTTGGGGGCTGGAGCCTATCCCAGCTACCATAGAGTGAAAGGCAGGGTACATTCTGGACAGGTGGTTAACCTGATGCAGGGAGACACAAAGAGACAGTTTATTAACAGTGTCAGATATCACAATCTACAAATGACTTACAGAACACTAATGTGTCACTTAATAAGAATTTATTAAATGGTGAATATGTAATTTGCTAGCCAATGTATCTATATGTGAAACGTCTTCCTTAATTGTATTCAGCAGTGGGCTTAACTGACATAATGCATCCATATTCAGCATACCCACCAATCCTTCCAAGATTACCTGGAGTAATTATGACTTGGGCAAAGATATGAATACTGTCTATGAGCAAGGAACTCATAATAATGAAAATACTGATATGATAGGAGCACAGCATAATAAAAGGGGCTGCTGAGTAGGATTAGGAAAATTGTAGGATCCAACATTTTTTACAGCTTGACCCATGTTTGGAATTAAAAAGAAATCCCAAGTTAGATCTAATTCAAAAGAATTTTTCATTAAATAGTAAACTCTCAATTAATTGTCATCAATGCAAGCAACAAGTGGTGCAGTAGTTTTTGGTCTTTGTGGCATGTTTACTGTCTTTGCCTCAATGTTAACATTATTTCAAGAAATCTTTTTTTTACCCAAGTAACATGTACTTTTTTAGAAGCTGCACAGAAAAGTATGTCACCCTTCCCCAGCTGATACCCCTTGATATCTCCACATCTCTCTGATACACTGTGAGTCTGTGCTGATCAGTCCTTAAACATTGCCTGACTGACACATTTAAACAGTGTTAGAAATTGTGTGAGCTTCCACACACAGACTCACAGTCTTCCATAACCTGCCTTTAAATTTGTAAAAAAAACACCACAGTGCCCTGCTTACATTTAGCAGCAATGATAAATTGTCTGGAAACTTGCCAGGGGCTCTCTTTTATTGGTTTTTACAGCAACATGAAGTCCCATTGGAGAGTAAGTCTGACCCAATAACAACAGAAATGGATTTATGATAAAAAGGTACAGGAAATGCTGCTATGGGAAACTGAGCGACTAAGAGAGAGCGTCTTTGGGGAAAGGAAGTGAACTATGGACAGGAATTTTTGAAGCTAATTATATATATTTTTTTGCTGGCAAAACAGACTGTTTTAGTAAAAGATTACTAGCCATTATTATTATTCAAATTATTCCCCCAGCCTCCCTGCTCCAACACCCAAAAAACAAACAAACAAAACAAGAAATGATAGCTCTCATTTATTTGCCACAGTGCCAAGGACGCAAAAGTGATGCTTTGAGGAAGAATAAGCTATAACAATCTATTGAGCCGAGGGGTGCAATGTGAAGTTGCTTGATGAGGATTTGTTTGTAGAGGCGACCACTCTGACATTACACAGCTTTTCATCTAAGTCCCATATTTTTAAATATTTTCTATGAAATAAAAAGTTTAAACATTTAAATGGCTTAGCTGTCAATCTACAGTGCTGTACAAATATCTTGATCCTCTCCTCATTTTTTGAGATTCTGCTCGGAAATAGGTGCAGTGATTTATTGAAACATGCAAACATACATCAAAAAACAGTATATAAGGCAAAAACTGCAAGTCTAACAAGTCAGAAAGTCAGTATTTGGTATGACAACCTTTATTCTTCAACATAGTCATTTCTTTAAGTAGTCTTCAGGAATAATTCTCAAGACTTCTTGAAGCTTGAAACTTTGACATTCGAAGCTCTTCTTTGGATGTTTCTGCCTTTTGTTCTGTTCTTTGTCAACATGATCCCACACTGCTTCAATAAAGTTGAGGTCCGGACTCTGGGGAGGCCAATCCATGACTGATAGTGTTCCACTACAGGGTTTTTTCTATCTAGGTATGGTTTTACTGCACTTGCAATGTGTTTGGGATCATTGTCATGCTGAAAAATGAAGCTGTTTCCAAGCAGAAGCTTTCAAGATGGTCTTGAATGGTGGGTCAAAATCTGATCCAGGTCTGGATAATTAATCCCAAAAACCACTTAAAAAGTCTAGAAAGTCTGGCTTCTGGAAAGCAAAAAATAAAGAAATGACGGGTGGCTCAAACTTTTTGCACAGTGCTGAAAACCTCAGCCTCATTTATGAATATTCTTGCATCCACAACACAACAACATAGGATCACTATCTCCACATCTGTGAGCCCCACTCAGAAGTTCTTTTGCTATGTGCAGGGAGACATAGCACCAGCTCAATGCTACGTGGTACATCAGAGGGTTCCAGCAGAAACACAGGAGGAAAAAAGGCATGAAAAACTAGTACACATACCAAAAGTTTCTTATGTGCATTAAATGGGTGGAATTGAGGCTAAATAAGTGTCCTGACAAACAAACCATTTCAATGGATTAAAAGTTGTTAAGCTTCTACATAACCTCGGAACAAGCTGCCATCAGCTCGAGAAACATTATCATCACTTCGTCTGTGTGTGTCTCTCTCTCTTCTGTTCTCATCTCTGCGAATAACACACGGAGGGAAGCAGAGGAAGCACACATGATGATGAGAGAGGCCACGATTAGCAAAGCAGGCTGGGAGTACATTATCGGTAATCATATGTTCAAAGCACTTGACCACCGAGTTCTGAGTGAACCCGTCTGACACTGTGGGGAAAATCTGAAGTTCAGCTTTAAATCAGTAAATCTTTTCTTTTTTTTGTAACAGATTCAATTTATTTTTCACTAATGATGTTTTTTTCTAGGCTTTCCTTTTCTTCTGCTTTTGTGTTTATGCAATATAAGAGCACTTTTACCCTATGGAAAAAAAACAAATACATTATAATTACTTAGAAGAGAGAGTCCTTAACAGTATATGTGGACAGCTTTTAAATACATTGAATAGCATGCAGCAGATGGTATCCTTTGGATTGCTTAATCCTCTAGCTTCAACATCACCATTTAATGTTTTACCCAACTTTCATAAAATTAGTTTTGACCAAAACTGTTGGTTTTGTCAGATGTCTAACAAGTATTCTCCTCTCATCTAACACTTGCTCATGTTTGATATTGTAGCCACAAGAAGACTTTTAGGAGTGATAATCAGGAAACTGGAAGTTACAGTTACATCTCATTAAGACTATCTGCTCTCGGTAAATCCAGAGGAGCACAGCTTGCTGTCTGAATCAGGGCAGTATTATCAAGCTGTCAACACACACTGAAGCTTAAATCCCAGAATAACAAACCCTGAATGCCCCTGAACGTGATACTCTGGACAGTCTGAAAATAGAGCTGCCATCCACCACTGTCCGCTCACTCACCCTGTGTGTCAGCATTGTTAATGTTAAAATTAACATTAAAGAACATTTTGCTTCAATGCTTTTACAGTAATGACACCGCTCCTTTAGGTAGTCCACAGCACCAGTTAACACAATTAGGACAGATCAGGCTGCTTGCTGGCAAATTATACATGCAGCAGCTGTCAAATCTGAGTGTTTATGTGCTAACTTTTTAATTTTTTAATGTGTTTCACTGGCACCTGCAAACACAATGAAAAATAAAGAAAAACATCTTCTTAAGTGCATGCTGCTAGTACTGGGTTGGAGTCCCCAACAGAAATGCCTTAATTCATAACATGAATTTAACAAGGTGCAGGAAACATTCTGCAGAAATCCTGAATACAGTTGCTGCAGATTTGTACAGAGCAAATCTCTCGTCCTAACACATCCCAAAGGTGCGATATGGGACTGAGATCTGACGACTGTGGAGGCCATTTCAGTGATCTCATTGTACTGTCATGAACTTTAATATTTGACATGCTAATTGAGTGCTGTAGAGTCTGAGCTGTAGCTCTTGGGTTTTTTGCAGTTCCTCTGAGCATTGGACAGTCTGACCTTGAGATAAATTTGCTGGGACATCCACTACTGGGAAGACTGGCACTGCTCTTGAATGTTTTCCACTGGCAAATAATCTTTGTCACTGTAGAATGATGGACTTTAGATTGTTTGCACACTGGGTGCTAATCCTCGCTGATGATCAAGTAATCAAGTGCATTTCATTAGCAGCTACTTACCCTGTTAATTTCTACGGAATCAGTAAGGGTATACTTAGTTTTCTTAATATTGCTTGTGCATTTTGACTTAGTTTTTGTTAAAGAAATAAATATCCAATGTAATCTTTCATGTTTTGTAGTTCACCTGAGGTTTCAAGAACTGAAAAGGACCACTTCTTTTTAATACATCCTGGCAAGTAAAAGCTTATAATTCAAGTACCAAAATGGACCCCTTTTTGAGTACTCTATTGCAGCAATAATTGGATTTAATGATTTTTACCCTTGAGTGCCAAGTAACTTTTCTGAGTATTTACCTCATTCATTACCTCATTCACCTTACTAACACTAGCCAAACGGTTACACTGTTGACAGGTAGTCTTTTTAGATATTTATATGCATAGCAGAGTGATGTCAAGGTCTTACTTTTTACAGCTAGATGTATTTGTACATTTGTCAAATGTTCCCATTTGTATTAAAAACCAATGCATGAAAACTGGAGAAAAAAACAATATACAGTAGTATGTGGCTCTTTCTTCTCATGGTGCTGGTGAAGTTGTCAAATGTCACTTTGTTTTATAGCTATCAATAAACAAAATCTGCCATCTCAATGCTGGGCATCGTCATAATCATCAGAGGCCTGTGTATGATGACACGTGACAATTTTAAGTTGCGGCATCACCTTTGTCCATACACCAGTTGTTGAAATGTACAGTAAATACGTTTTATTTTTGTTTTTTTTATTTTAAAGAAATCTCTGATTAAATAAATACTAAGTGCTACTTATAAGTAAATAAGAAAGTAGTACTTTCGTTGTTCGATTCAAAAAAGTCCAAAAATCAAAGACTTCAATCGTCAGGCCCAGCCAATCAAAATAAAATGGCCAACCAGCTACTTTCCTTTGAATCCAGGACTGGAAACATCGTAAAAGGCACACTTACACACACAGTGACACACAGATGCACAAACCCCTCCTTAACTCCAAGTCATGCCATTCTTCAGCACACAGTCATGCTTCATCCCCTACTGTGGATGAGTGTGTTGGCATGAAAGTTTGATTTATCCTCGTAATATCCATCAGGTCAGTGGGACCTTGGGAAGGCTCGGCCATAAAATCAGGGCTCTGGCTGGGCCTTTTTAATACAGTCTCTGTAAAATGGCTGAAGGTCAATGGCACTCTCACTCAATCAGATAGAAACAGCTCCTGCAGCTGGAGCAACTGTTGTTGCATTAAAGTTGGACAGATACACTGTGGTAACACTGCTCTGAATAAAAGATGTTTGTTCATCTGTGAGACGACGACCGTAGGATGTTCCACAACAGAAACTCAGCTATTAGAGAAAGATGTGCTCCCCATGGAGATGTCATTACTCTGAGGTAAAAGGTATAAGTTCTATAGTAGGAACACAGTAAAAGTTGTCTGCTCTGCTGGAGAAACAGTCAGAGTCACAGAAATGACTCGGAGTAAAATGCTATGCAGTAAAAACACTGAATAAGATCTCTGTTTTCCGGTAGAAGCACAGCAGCTGAATTTTAAGGGAGGTTTTTTTCTTCTTACCCATTCTAAAATGTACATCTTGTATGTGTCATGTCTGCAAAAAGAGATCAGCTCATGAAAACAGATCATCACCAGGCTGCAGATCATGTACTCTGTAATACACAGTAAGCCTCAGCAATCCTTACACATAACACAGTCAAATCAGTCTCGGCTGAGCCTTTCTGAATGGTTGAAGATTTGATGTTGCACGCTGTATCAAACTAAAGTCCAAATAGGTGACCTTCTTATCTGATTTATCTGACCATTACAAAAATACTGCCAGATGTTGGCTCAACAATTGTCAAGCTTTACCTGACCAACAATCAGACAGTGCAGACAAGCATGATAAACAACGCTTGAAAATGAGGCAGAGTATTAGGATAAATACCTGGAACTATCCATCAGGAACTGTCATTCATCTTAGAAGTGTAGAAACCTCATGGATAAGAGGTGAAAACATCCAGTTATCTTCATTTCAAGTATCCAAGACTACCATGACCTGAATGACTGAGAACCTTCACAGATTGCTCTTCTTGAAGATCTACGCAAACACAATGAGATTTACATAACAGGATTTTAATCAGCAAAACCTCAAAGTGACACTAGATCATAAATAAAGCATATTTTTGTATCAACTTTTGTTGCATTCACATAACAGATAGGACCAGGTGCCAGTTTGCAGATCTATATATGCCCATTTAACATTTATACCTGTATATTTTCATCATCTCTTTTCTCAAGGTCTTCCTCCTCCGCCACTACAGAGAGTAGTGGCGGAGGAGGAAGACCCTCATTTCCAGGATGTTCTTTCTGCTCACCTCAAGCCTCATCTTCTATGGTGAAGTCAGGGCTCTAATGCACAAAACCATGCATAAATATGCTTATTTACTCCCAATATTCTTGATGTTATTGTCAGCAGATTACACATGCAACCCTTCTGTATCTGTGCAGCTGTCAACGAGCCAGCTAAACAACAACAACAGCTGGTTATAAGCTAACATTATGCCAGCTAATATCAGGCTTGAGTGTCCCAAAAATCGCACTTTTTCTGTGGTAAAAAGTTTGATTACATTCTCACGTCATATTAAATTTTATTCACTGAGTGTACGAGTTCAACAATCTTACAGCTCCTTCATAGAAAGTTTTACTAGCGCTGGCTAATAGCAGCTAACAGAGGCTAACAGCAGCAAAAACAGCAAGAGCAAAAGTTCAACTTTTTCTCAACAACTCACTTCAGTATCACTGTCATCAGACAGAACTGACTCATCAGCTCATATCAGACTCGTTTCAGAAAGTTTTACAGCCTTCTCCAGAGTAAATACACACTGACACATACTGACAGATGAGTTAAAAAGCAGACTAATTGCCTATACTCACTACAGATCAATGATTGTCAGAGTTGTTTGTCCACTGTAGGATTATACACTTTAACTGGGAGGAGTAAAGAAATGCATTAAGAAATGCAAGAATGTTAATCGCAATTTACTGAGAGTTTTTATACTATTGTCACGGACCCGGCTCTGGGGACTCGGGGTCCGTGGGCAGTGGGGACTATGACTGTTGTTGTTGTTGTTATTATTATTATTATTGTCATTATTATTATCATTTGGTCTGTTGTCTGCACTGCCTCTTATCTCTGTCCACATCTGTATGTAGGCAGGTATGTGTGTGTGTTGCCTTTTTTCTGTGGCCATGTTACAGGCACCTTCAGGCCTGAGGGGCGTGGCCTAGCTTGAGGACTGGCCACACCTTAAGTCCTTGCTACACACCTGCTCCTCATCTGGGCTCGTCGGGGCAGCTATTTAGAAGAGCGATGGAGCTTCTACCGGCGCGGGAGTATTGTGTTTGACTTCACGTCAGTCTTCAAGCACAGTCAAGTGTGAGTGTGTACCTGCTGGGATAAAGTGTGTAACGGCTGCCTCTATTGTTTTCCCTCAGGAGGAGTGTGGGACGAGAAGGAGCAGTGAGCACGGGGAGTGCAGGGACACTGGAGCAGAGAGCACTACACTGGGACTGGCCTTCTTTTCTGGGAAGAAGGCACAACACGGGAGTCTGGGACACTGGGGAATTTATTGTTGTTTACTTCACCACTCTGTAAAAAACATTGTTGCACGGAAGAGTCCGGCGTTTGGGTCCTGTTTCCCCACCTCCCCACGGTCTGCTAGCCAGACCGTGACAACTATGTACCTTTAAACCACTTCAAACTAGAATAATCTTTTCACAATAGCTTTCACAAACCAGTGGCAAGTTGACCTTTGACCTTTTATGTATAAAATCTCATTAAAGGCATAAAATTTTGAGTCAAAGTAAAATATTTATATATATTCTTGTGTTATCACCAAAAATGTGTTTCTATGAGGACACAGAGACCTTTGACTATCATATTTGGGTTGGATCATATTTGAGTACAAGTGGATGTTTGGACAAAGTTGTACCTCTCAAGACATTCAAGGGATATTCACAAGTTCACAAGAACTTTATTTACACGGTGATGTGTCTTTTTTGGAATTCAGGTTGTAATATTAAAAAAAAACATTGGCTAAGACTGCTAAACCTTTTCAGGGGAGCAAGAAATTGCCCTGTTCGAAAAGCGTAATTAAAATACAGCAGATAGAGGCAACACACAGAAGTCATGAGCACATCAGCTTAAATGTGCTCTCACTGATTTGTTTTTTGTATCATCCTTTTGCTTGAATAACAGAATCGAAACATCCAATTATGTTCATAGATTTGTACTTGGTGCACTGTTAGCCTTTACCTGTTAGCTGAGGATCCTGTTTATCTGGCTGAGTTTGTGGATTTGTTATTGATAAGCTCTGTGTTCAAGAGTGTTTGCTGCTGTGATCACAGTCTGTTCTTACACCCCTTGCCTTCATGTATTAGAGAGAGGAGCTCTCTCAGCAGAATCCTTCTTGCTGCTTGGATTCTTTGAGAGCTACCTTGAAAAATAGAAGTAATTCTAAGTGTACAACCATTGGCTATAAATAGTATTCCTTGTCATATCTGACTTACTGAGAAATTCTGAAGTTTATACATCTGGCTGAAGAAGTAGGATCAGTAAGGCGGGGGTTTCTTGCTGTAGTGTTTTTTTTCTCATATGACTTTTGCTAATTTTTGTCTGTTCTAAGTGGGCACAGGAGAGAGTAGTTACTTTTCAGGCCAGATGGTTTGTTACATAAAACCATCTGGGAGATCGTCCTTGAAAATAATTCGGAAAAGTTACGGAACTTTAAAAAAAATATCTTTTCAGGTTACCAATCTGTCTATCACCATACCAACCAATCATATCAATAAATCATTACCAGCTGAGCCAGCTGGCAAATCAAACTTTTTCAGGAGACGGGAAAGCAAAAACTTTTTTCCACAGAGAAAAACCTTTGTGTCTGTGAAGAAATCATACAGAAGATGGACGGAGCCATTATCACATCACCCATTGGTCATGATTGGTTATTGGTTGATGAATGAGTGCTGGATCTGACTGAGAAACTAACATCTGACTGTAAACTGACTTTTACAAATGCTATGTAAAGCTATACAGCACAGATTACGAGGGAAGTAAGTAAGCCAGAGAAATAGACAAGCCAGCAAGTTTCCAAAATAAAAGACCCCAATGCTGACTACGCTGTGATTTGAAGCATTGGAACAACACAATCTTGGACACTGTTGGAGGTAAGACATCATAGATACATTATTAGTATGTTCCAGGATATATGCTATATATGCTACATGAAGTTAGCAATCGGGACCACAACCTTGTAGGTAAATCTGCAGCGAACAATGTATTCTCTCTCTATCTTACAAATGGCAAGTAAACAAAGTAGATCCGCAATATTGGGAATACTGGGCAAAACCAGTTCTTTGCCCAAGGGAAAACTTGCATAAGAAGTTGTTTAAACTTATATACAGTGGCTTCTGCACAGAAAATATGAGAAATCTAAATATACTTACTAAATAAAGCTTGTCATTTTGAGAAACAACAAAACATTTTTTCTTATTTTAAACATATTTTAATTACAATGATGAAGGGTCTTTCAGGGACACCACCGAAATGAAAAATCATATTTCTGAAATTCATCTTCAAGTGATAAAGAGCAGCAGCTACACTATTTTAATGGTCACACTCAATCACAATCTGATGACTAATCGAGGATTTACTCTTAGTGGTGCTGTGTTTTGCTTTATAAGAAATTAAAACAGTGATTTCTGCCAAGAACATACACATTAAGGACTGGCGAAATAGAAAGATCGTCTGATAATGGCTATAGTTGTGATTTACTGTGTGTAAATTTCTTTCCGTCAATTTAGGGAGCGCCTCTGTTAGATGAATAATGGGTGATGTTCGCAGCTAAATTATATACAGAACCAAAGATCCGGCTGCCAGCATGATCCAAAGAGAATGAAATATATTGTTAACCACAGCTGTTTTCGTCCTGTTCAATCTGATATCTGTCATTGAATATTCTCTATATAACTTCACATGGTTCATATTGATTGCAATATTATGAGTTGCATTTCTTTTTATGTTTGAATGCAAAATTCATTCAGTTTTGCATAAAAGTGCCATTACACAGCAGGTTCCACTTCTGTTATCTAAGAACAGAAAACTAAGGCTACAACATGGACAGACTAACCAAAACTGGACAATATAAGACTGACAGAAAAGTGTTGCCTGGTCTGATGAGTCTTTATTTCTATTGTGGCATTCAGAAGGTAGGATCAGGATTTGGTGTAAACAGCATAAAAGCATGTATTCATCCTGCCTTTTGTCAACCGTTCAGGCTAGTACTTTTTTTTTTTTTGCTAACTCTTGGCCCATTTGTCCATCCTTTATGAACACAGTTTACCTGCTTCTGATGGATCCTTTAGCAGGATAATGCTCCATTTCACAAGCTCAAATGATCTCATACTGGTTTCTTGAACATGACCATGAGTTCATTGCACTTAAATAGCCTCCATATCACCGGATCTTGATCCAACAGAGCACCTTTGGGATGTGGAGGAATGTAAGAGTCCCATGTCCCAATCTCTAGAAGAATGTTTCCAACACTTCTTTTGAAGTTGAGCAATTCTGAAGGCAACAGGGGGTCCAAATCAGCAATATCAATGTTTAACTAATGAGTGTATACCTCCATATGTGCCTAATGATCTGTGGTTTCTGTACAAATGGAAAATGCTAATAGCTAATTTCACATCAAGGTGCAAATTAGCTAAGATGTAAACACACACACAGGCTGTAAAAGCTCAGGTGATTTTCTACACCTCAATGCCAAAATTGTGGCAACAACATAGTTAATATACTCCCAAAAAGATTAGGGGAGCTGTGGTTTGAAAAAAAAAAACCCAGAACACAATTAACCCAAATAGAGGTTAGCAAACAGTGTGAGGATAATGACATTTTCTTGCTTAGTAACAGGTTTCTAAGACATTTATGATTTTCTTGATGGTTATTTACATACCTTTGAGATGCCAAGGAGCATTTGCAGTCAAAACATCTCAAAGCCAAAGTTTTTCATATCAACACAAATATTTGCATTAAAAACCTTATTAATGTTTACATAGTGCTTATGAATGCAACATGTAATTGTTGATAGGAGACCACCAGCTAAATATAGAATTTATGAAGAACTTTCAATTCAGCTAAAACCTTAGATTTTTTTCCTAAGTGAGAGCTCAATATGGGAATTTTAACTCCAAAGGAACACGTAAAACCATATTCATTTTCATGTTGATGAAATATGTGTAATCATATTAGCTGGCAGAGTTTCGTTAAAGTATTAGACACTCTCACACCAGGTATTACACACCTGCTGCTGGTGACTCACAGCAGAAAACTCTAAAATCTGCAACCTGAGGAAAATATGGATGGAAAAGCTAATGCACTCAGACAAACCATATGTTAACAACACAACTGCCACTTGTTATTGGTTTATAAGAGTAAACTTTGTTACAGTGTGGGCACCACGCTTCTGTGAGCGACCTAAAAAAGCAAAGTGCACATTCCTCCTTGTGACGAACTGTCAGGCCTGCTTACTGTCATTTTGAATGACCTTGTCACTCACACTCTGCAGATCTTTGAATTACATCCCATCGTGCCCCCCTAATGCTATCATTACCATTATTAATGGGACATGACACAAGTCATTGCCACACATAATACTCCCACAACCGGGGAATAAATGGCTTCCCTCTGATGTAATGCTGGCGGTTTCTTAGTTAGTGTGTCAGGATGTCAAATATTGCGAGCGCTACTTTGGCTGCAGACTTAACAATGCAAGTGCGGTACACACAGGCAATCAAATCCAATTTCATCTGTGGGTGCGCAGCTGTAAATTAAATGCTCCCATCTGTAATTTGTTTCAAACACATCAGCTTTACCAATATTATCTGGACAATGATTGAAAAGGTGCTGCCGTCCGTGTCCCTGAAATCATCTGTGGGTGTACAGCCTGCAGCACCCTGGTCAATATCTTTGTGGGGTGTGTTTTTGTCTGACTGTAAATCAAATCTCATTACATGTAAATTATGCAGCACATCCAATATTAAATTGCTGTTAATATATGAAGTAGAATTTATAATAAAAACAACCTCAGCTATATTGAACAGGAGGCTTTGTGTGTTGCTCGCTCACTTGAAAGTGAAAACAAATTTTCCTAAATAATTTGACAAAGAAAGAAGATTGGATGTGCTTACAATGCGTGACATTATGGCAGTTTTAAGAAAGGCATTCATCAAAAGTCCTACAACTAAACAACAATATTAAATGTTTCTTCCTCCAAGCTGAAATGGCTGTAAGTGTTCCTGAAATGACATATACTGACATCAACTTTCAAACATCAGAAGACTCATGCTAGGATAGAAGAGTCACAGACATACCTCATTTTTGTGAGGGGGCTGGATTTCAAGTCTGGTCTTGGGACATTTGTAGGTGTTGTTTTGACACCTTATCTGGTCAGGTCTAGGAACAAAGAGTGCTTTGAGTCTCATATGAAAAAGGTCATGCTCGAGTTAAAATACACCCTTTTACAGCATCAATGACATTAGTGAGCTAGATTTTCTGTTTTATTAAGGTGCTGAGCCCCTCCCCATCAAAAATGGTCCCAGTATACATTTTGGATTCCTATATCCTGTGTTTATTTTGCATTGCAGGTCAAAAGGTTGGGATGTGTTGGGATGAGTGAAATATGAAAAGATGCCACATCATTTGATGGAAATTAATACTATCAACGTACACAGGGATGAAATGAAGAGTGAAAAAAAATAATATAAGAGGCGAGTCTGCTTCAATGAAATTTCATTGCAATAACTCAGAACGTATGGCCCCCACGCGCTTGTGTGCATGTGTGACAACACTGGGGACCCAGGACCCACAGCACCATCAAAGGGTCTGACAGTAGGTCCAAGGATTTCAGCCTGATACCTAATGGTAGTCAGGGTGCCGCTGCCTAGGCTGTAGAGGTCTGTGCTTCCCTCCATGGATATGCCATGGGCCAGTCATACTGAGTGATGTTACAGGCAACATTATATTCTCCACAGATTCTCCATACCCTTTCACATATGTCAAATATGCTCAGGGTGAAATTGCGCTCATCTGTGAAAAGCACAGAACTCCAGTGGTAGACCTGACTGGCTCCATGGTAAGGGGTAGTGAGCACAGGGCCCACTAGAGGGCTTCGGGCCCTTAGGCTACCCTCATGAGGTCTGTTTCTGGTTGTTTGGTCAAAGACATTCAGGCCAGTGGCCTGCTGGAGATCATTTCGTAACTCTGGCAACGCTCATCCTCCGTGTACAATGGAGCAGATCCTGGTCCTGATGATGGGTTACTGACCTTCTACACCCCTGTCCAACTCTCCTAGAGTAACTGTCTGACTGTGCTGGGAGACACAGCAAACCTTTTGCCAATGGCATGTACTGATGTGTCATCCTGGAGGAGTTGGACTACCTGTGCAACCTTTGTAGGCTCCAGATATTACCTCATGCTGCCAGTAGTGACAATGACTACACCCAAATGCAAAATTAGTAACTTCAATTAATTACCTTACATGCATAATATCTGCATACTGCCTCTTTTCCCAATTATTCTAGAGCTCTTGATCGTGCTTTATTTTGCATGGCTTTATTTTACAACAATTAGGCCATGTAGTACTGCTTTTTCTTTAACAGCCTTCTCATTACTGCTCAATTAGACTCAAACTGCTAGTAAATTCATTATGTGAAATACTTGGCAATGACAAACATAATCTTGAGTTGGTAACATACAGAATATCCAGTCTTAAATAGCAGCTGTTTATGAATATGTGCACTTTTTGACAAAAACCCTAAGACCATTTATTCTTATTAAAGCACAAATATACTGTTTAGAGTTTTTCAATAAAAAGGTCAAGTTTTTGTGATTTGGATTCATTAAAAAAAGCTAGTGAACAAAGCAGGAACATAAGCAACGCACAGCTTTATATTATCTTTGTAGCTATGTAATGATTTCAGCTCAGCACAGAATAAATTAATAATGTTATGCCTATTAGTGAAAATAAAATAATAAAATAAAATCTAAAATAAGCTTGTGTGTTGAATAAAAAAACACATCATAGTGCCTCTTTAACAGCCGCAGAAGGCTTCCACGGTGTGTCAGCACAATGGGTGGATGTCATTAGAGCTGGATTTGTTAGGGAGAACATTTCAAACCATCTAATCATTAAACTTTTGGGGACATTGTTCCTGTAATAACAAGGACATTTACCTGCCTTGGCATCAAGATTCAAGTATTTTTATTTATGTATTTATTTTTAATGGTATGAGCTCGTTATTGTTTCCATTTATATTATAGTCTATTGTATTGTGTTGGCTCGAGGTTTTGACTAAATGCCATGTGATATTCCTGGCCTCAATTTTTTATTATACTAGCGGCTTAAGTCTACAAATTTAAAAGAATTTTCCAGATCTGAACAATGTGCCCTAGGCAGTCATTATGTAGTAGTGAGCTGCGCGTGGGTCTGTAGGTGGGTGAGTGATGAAGATTGGGGATTTTACTTGTTACCCCTAAAGATCACTGCATAGTAGCCCCATTACAGGCTACATCTTAATGACTCTATGGTTGCTATCTATTTTGCAAAATGCCAAAGGTCGTATCAGCATCTTAATGTGCCATCCTCCGGTCCTCTGACCCAAATGCAAACTTTGGTCTTTTGGCTCAGTCCCACGTACCATGTTCAGTAGTCTGTAGAAAATACGAATCAATTTTAATTTAATAACACTTCATTTAATTAAACCTTGACATTTGTTCAAGCACCCGTTGCAAGGATCAGCAACAGCAGATGAGTCTGTGGCCATGGGCTTTGTCAGAACTTTATCATAACAGCCCTGGCTGAGTGGTTTTTAAAATAGATTTTAGGGTTGCAGGAAAGTCAGATAAACTGAACAAGAAATGTTAACAGCTGACTACGCAGCTAAAACAGCCAAATGTTGAATTCTTACATGACTGCTGCATATGATAATAAGGCTTTTTTTATTCCAGAGCTGGCTTTAGAGATTTGTACCAGTGAGCCATACATAAAAAAAAAAAAAAAAAAAAAGAAAACTGTGGGTTTCAAATTGTTCAAGTTACTCATGATGGTGAATTATAATCAAAAAAGTAGTCGGGAGGAACAAATTTACAGTTCAATTATTACCAGTGTTGGGACTAACACATTATTAAGTAACGTGTTACAGTAACTACGTTATTATTGTGGTAATGAGCACGGTAACTAGTTATTATGCCAAAATCAGGAACGCGTTAATTGTTACTGGGATTTAGATAGGCTCGTTATTCGTTACTTCGTGTGGTGGCATCGCGGAGCTTCCACAGATTCAGTAACATTAACAAGTGGTGGAGGCAGCAGGTGGATGAGGGAAAGCTGCCTCTTCTTCTCTCATTCTCTCCCCGTCCCTCTCCCGTTTCTACTTCAATCATGAAACTGATCAGTGATCAGCTGATCGGCTTTTCTCTCTTGTTTGTTTATCGCCCACTTCGTGCCAGAAAGAAGAAACCAGCGGAGGTCGCGTTAAACAACAGCAGCACGTTTAAGCTTGATCAGCTGTTGTTAGAAGTTATTTAATATTAATTTCTAGTATCTGCTGATGTTTGCTGGAGCCACAGCTGTAGAAGCTGCTGGTCATTATGTCGGTTTGGATATGTGGTGAGAGGGAAACATGAGGATGAAACCAGGAGACGTCCTTACTGAATCATCAGAGCTGAACAGGTGATGGAGAAACAGGTTTACCTTTTAGGTGACATGGATGAGTTGAAGGGAAGTTATGAACTGTTTCTGAGAAATAACGCCAGGATCCTTTTTTAGGTAGCTGACAGCTGGTAACTGTGCAGGGGTGGGTCTAGCAAAGTTTTGCCAGGGGGGCAGGTAGGGCATTAACAGGGAAAGGAGGGGACAAAGAAATACTTTTCTTTCTTATTCTCATTTAAAATGTCTAGCTTTTAAAAAATAATTATCTGAGTCTTACAACAAACGATTGATAGATTGATACATATATACCATCAAAACAGTGTACATCACTGTCACAACAGTGTTTGTTTTCATTCAAAGGTTTTATGATTTTTCCTATGATGGTGGGCCGGTCAGTCAAAACACACGTAAGTAACTGAGTAACTTTGAAAGTAACGAGTAACTTGAAGTAACTGAGTTACTTTTGATAGAAGTAACTAGTAATGTTACTGATTATTACTTACCAACACTGATTATTACTTATTTTAATATATTAACAAGGCTCTCAACATAATTAGCTGCCAAGTCCTTGCTCATCTGGGAACATGTGTTTGTAGAGGTTTCATTTTAATTATGTTGAGTCTTTAGATCGTAATATAAAGTACTTTGGGAATACTTTTTTGTAAATCAGCGCTAAATGAATAAGATTGAATTAAGCGGTATCAGTAGAAATAACACATTTATATACAGTGATAGGCTATGATGTTAAAGGTGCGTGATCAGAGGTCTTCTTAGAAACCTTGAGACCGGAGTATGTGGGAGTTAACATTCCATGTACCATGTTGATCAAGCACTCTTCATAACAGCAGTGGTCTTCTCCAGTAGGACAGTCTGCCTATTATTCTAAATATATTATTCAGAAATGGTCTAGGAACAGGACAAAAACTTCAAGAAGTTCACCTCAACTCCAAGTCCTGCAGGTCCCTCCGATCAAGCATCACTGGATTAACCCAAACATCATCACAGGACACCCCAAGTGGTCAAATGCCCATGTGCTGAAAGAAAAGAGCTGTTTTGTTGACATGAAGATGACATACAGGACTGTGCAAGTCTTGAGTTACCCCCCATTTCTTTATATTTTGCCTCCCAGGAATCAGACTTTCTTGTAATTCTTTAAATGTGGTCGTGTGCAATAGTTTTCCAGTCTGTTTTAGTTTATTAACACTCAGCTATGAACCATTGAAAGATAAATAAAGGTTTTAATTCATGACCCACTGCTGCATGTTGGCACCTTTCAATAGATTTCTGCCCATTTTCTTTGCAAAATAAGGATACATCTTAATACACTGTTAAGATGTGGTTTCAATAATGTGATTGATAGGTATGATTACATTTTATGTGACTAGTCTGAAAAAAGCTTAGAAAATTCTTTTTGCCAGTGGACCTGCTCCATTTAAATGAATGATAGCATATTTTTACCCAGCGCTGCTGTCTCTGATTCTGACAATGAAGCCAAAATTGCGTTGTTTGATACTGGGTTGTAAGGTCACAGTCAGTCTTCCATTTCATAGAGCTGAATCAAGTACACTAACAACAAACTGAGCATTTGTCACAGTGAAACTGAAAATCATCTTCTCCAAACTGTTGGCCCAAAGTTGGAAATATCTTATTATTAAAAAAATATAATTGTGCAATGTAGAGTACAAGATATGTCAGCTGGAAACAAGGAAAAATGAAACACACACACACACACACATACACACATTTGTATGCATTTGTTGAAAATAAAATTTACCAAAGCGTATAAAAGCAAACTGTCATAAGCCTCTGAAAAAAATCAAACAGGGCAACCAATGCAACCAATGGAGGAGTAAAACCAACAGGTGGTTGATTGAGACTCTTCTTAAACGTTGTAGAGATCAGCGTGAGGATGGGTTGAGAATTAGTAGATTTTAAATAACTATGTTTACAGACTGGTTCAAGGAGTATTGACAGAAAAATCCTTGATCAGGTGGCATTTGAGTTTGTGAGTGCAGGAAAACAGAAGAAGACAAGATTGAAGACGCAGGAAGAAATAGTAGAAACTCACTCACAAAGAGGGGAAAAAAGGGAAGGGTTTTTATTGTGCTTTTGACAGAGCTTTTTCATTATGAATAAATTACTTTCTAAAGTAAAAATATCTGTTTGAAAAGAAGCAATCAAGTGTGCACAGTCACAGGAGATGAAACGTTTTGGATAGCACAATACCAAGAAACAAATTTTATCAAGAAACCTGGGCGAGCATATATCTACGTCTCCTTTCACCAACGCAGATTAAAACAGCACCCCACTATTTTTTTTTTAAAATGAAAACTACCAGTCAGAATCAGGAAGTTGCTGCACAAGGAAGGAGTGAGTGTGAAGATTCTCCTTTCTTTCAGTCTTGACTTCCAATTTGTCTCTTCCTGTGGGCAAAAATGTCAATAACTGACCGAAGAATGAAAAGATTTTTGAATAAAGAAAATGTCAAAGCTTTGGAACAGAAATATATTCAAAAGGTGACCAAGATAACCTGTGCCGTTCATCTTTTACATTTTTAACAACATGAAGGGGGTTTGGCTAAAACCTGGTGTCTAGCCAGCATTTGCAGGGAATACCAGCTATGTCATGGTGTATCTGCAATGTCTGATCTTCATGCAGCTTTTGTTGCTGTAATTGGTGTCATATTGTCCTGCGTGATCACAGTGAATACCACAAGGAAGACAGAGTAGTAGCACAGCTAGTACACCAGCATGCATTCAGACTTTTGACCTGGTCTCCTCTTGCTTCTTTTTCTCGTTAATGCATGTGGTACATTTTTCTTCTTGGCTCAGTTTAAATAATTGGGCAGGTCTAACTAACTCTGAGCTGTTTACATAAAGAACTCTGTGTATTATTTATAATCTTAGGAGGAATCAGACGTGCGTGCAAGCAAGTGCACGGATTTCCTTTCACAGTTTAGCAGTTAGATTACTCTCTGTCGGCTTGTCGCCCCGACTGGGGTTCCAGCCTCGGTAAAATACACATCTCATCATGTGGAGCTTCCTTGCTTTACCTCAGAGCCTAGCTGCCACTCCAACACAGTAATTACCTTGTCCTCCTTTACTGCTAATGAGAAGGTAAAATATGAGCGTCTGGCAACCGCAGTCATTTGCGACCTTAGCTCGCTCCCGGCAGGAGTAAAGGGGGTGGGGGGGGGGAACTAATTTCTACCCACAAACCACCACTGAATGATGCCATATATCCTCAACCCACCTGTACAAGTATCCAAGGTAACCCTCCGTATGTTCAGCATGAATAATCCAGATTGTTTCTAAAAGAATCACGGATGTTTAATGGTATCCTTACTACATTCTTGTGACCTTTTCACTTTTTCTGCAACTGCTAGAAGATAAAATCGACTGTTCCCTAAAACACAGTGTTGCTCTGCTTGCAAAGCTTCCATTCCCACACAGCGCGTATGCAGGCTACAGTGAGAACTGGAACAGATTTACCTCTCTAAATGTTTGATTTTTGACACAATGGAGCTCTGATTTCACAGGTGGACAAAAGCCAGCTGCTCGTTTCTAGACAGCGACTTTTCATTTTCCAGCTGAAATGACATCTGGCAAGATTATTTCAGTTTTATAGATTAGAAGGGCCCAACTGCAGACCTCACATCTGAGGATAGTAGGGTCATTGTACATGAGCACTTCTGTACGCTGTTTTATTGACAAAATCATACTTAAAACTTTTAAATCCTATTTAAACAACTTATAATATCTTATTAATATCTTCCAACTTAACAAGAAAACATAATACCTTTTCTTGTGTAATGTGTTATTTCGTTAAGATTTCATATGAAATTTGCTAGTGACCTATCTGCATATGCAGATAATTGCAGCTTATGCTGGATCTGTTAAATGCAGTGACCAATCACTTCCTCATGCTTTTCTTTTGTGTTTAGTCAGTGATAAAGAATAAGAAGGAGTCGGTCTGCTATCGGTTTGCGATTGAGTTCAGTTTCCTATTAAAAAAAAGACACAACACAGACAAGTTCCACTCCCTGGCTCAGACCGGCTCAGATTCACCATGAGTGTTGGCAGTCTGTCTTCATACATAAATTAGATGGCAGTTATTTGCAAACCTTTACCACTAAATCTGACACTGAGTTAGTCTGGACACAGCTTGCCATCTGCCAGATGACCTGTGCAATTGCTTTGGGATCAAAAGTGATCCCCAGATGTTGAGTCCTTACATATGTGTGAATTCCAGTTTTGAAAACTCAATTTGTTCTATGCTTTCTTTCAGAATAAAAGATCTTGACCTTCAGTGTATGACCGCTATATGCAAAATTGCCTAAAAATGTATTTTTTTCTTGTATCAGTGGCATAAAGTAACTGAAAATTAAATACGTTTGTATAATTATTCCTTAAATAATAAAATAGCAAGTGATAATAAAATACAATTTTTATTATGTATGTATAAAGACATATACCAAACAGCAAGTGAATGGATATAATTCAAGATCTTTTAGAACAAATTGAGATTCCTTGTACACAGCGAAACCAAACGTAGAGTTTAGCATGCTTACTTTAGCTTGCTTATTTACTAAGACTATCTAAGTCTCTATCTATATCCACCTTTTGTTCCGTCTTCTGTAGAGATTAGCATGCTATCCATAGCTTGCCTCCTCGCTAACACTGTTACCAACAAAATGCTGTCTGAAGTCACATAAAGTTTTGTTTTGCCCTCATGTGAGGGCAAAATGTGTTCACATTAATTGTTATTAGAGTCCTTTTCTAAGTTAGCCAAGTTTGCTCACAGTTGTAAATTGTTGATGCAGGGGACTGGAAGAGATGTTCTCAGGAAGCAAATGCCCTTTATTCTTTCCACAAAAATCAGTTCATATTTTGTCAGCGTCAACTGAGAGAGTTGAAGAAGATTTATTTTTCTAGTTGCATTGTTAACGTACAAATTTAACCCATGGAAAAAGCTAAAAAGAGTGAATTATGAATTGGTGAATGAAATAGTCTTGAATATGAATTAAATTTGACATCACAAAGACACCGTTCACCCCCTGTTTTCAACAAAGCATGCCATCAGAATGAATCACAGTGCTTCGTAGGACCATTCGACTCCTCATTCAACAGCCTAAAGTTTCATGTCATCACCGCTCTTCTTTATTCAATTATATAATTTTTTATCACACAGGAAACAAATCAAGGCTTTTCATGTGTCAGGAACAAAAGCAATTTTCCCGTTGAAGGTTACAGAAAAGCAGAATGATGTAAGTTAAAAAGATTATATTGGTGCCCTTCAGATAGACTCCAATGTCACACATGAGAAGACAAAGAATTTCATCACAGCAGCAGTGGTTTTTGAAGGCAATCAGTAATATTTTATGCTTTTTGTGGGGCTTCATATTTGCCATAACATCTTAGAGATTGACTCCCAGCCCTTACAACAGGGGTGAAAAAATCCTATTAGATTAAAAAACAGCAAGGAACATTGAAAATGTATTAGGGATAATAACAGAGATTGCCAGATGCATTGCATTCAGTATGACTATTTTAGTGGAAATAATAGCACCGGGCATGGAAAAATGCAATTTATTTGAGAGGATCATGTAAATGCTAATGTTTACTAGTTACACAGACACTTCCATTAGAAAACCATTAGCAGGTCTATAAAGGTGATTAATTTATGATCGACTTAGGGCATTAATTTGCTGCTGACCATTTTGCAATGGAGTCACTGAATATGAAGACTTGTGTCTATTCAATAAACGTCAGCCACAGTCTGTAGTCGACCTGCCCCTGGAGCTACTGAGTGGATTTAGAAGCCAAAGATTGGAGGTGCAACTTGCCAATAGAGCGCTGTTTCAGTAAACCTCCTGGCCTGACCTCTAGTTTCAACAAACAGAATTGAGCTCGGCCAGTGCAATTACAGATAACACAACAATGATTGGATTGGAAAGTTAAAGATGTCACTGCAGCCGTCTCTGCAGCAACTACACTTGTTCATTTGTTCTTGAACACATTTTTTTCTGATGAAATCATTCTTCATTTCTCAGAGGTCACGTGGAGGTTAATTCCAAATTGTTCGTGGCACATTAAGGTACGTGTTCCAGCTTTTTTGACAACACAAACACACGAAGCATGGCTTCAGGCTCATTTTAGCCATTGCTGCAGAAAGATGCCCGTACAAAGTATTTTCTTAACCTATGTTTGTGTGTTTGCATGCATTTGTAGACTTGTATATGCAGTATGTATCAGGCTGGGATGAGGCCATTGCCAGTAAGTGTATGCATTTACTGTGCAAGAAGACACAAAAGGCTTGAACTGGCAGATACTCCTGTTGAAGGAAGGGTGCCAGTAGCCTTTTAGAGCCTGCATCTGTGCTGAAACTAATTAGATTGCATTTTTTTAAGTCTCTCTGAATTGAAAACGCTACCCTTCTTTTTATCTTTGTTATTCATCAGGGCCTCCTATGAGCCAGGCGTAACTGAAGTAAGCCAAGCCATGTTGGATACCTGTGTTTATAGTATATAATAAAAGTGGCTTGCCACAGGGTGCTGAAATATGATGTCTTGATGTGTTTGTGCTTTGCTTTTGAATTTGCACTTAGCGCCATTCAAAGAGTTCCCAACCTACATGACTATGGCTTTTTCAGTACACTGCACCAGAAACACTTTTTGGAAGATATAATGGTAGTGGTAGTCGTAATGATTTCATATTGCTTTGGTATGAAAATGTGAAATTGTCTGATTAAGCCTGATAGCCCACTGGAAAAAACAAACAAACTGAAAAATAAACAGCTGCACAAATTAAATGCAGATTGTGGGAACGGAGCTCACAGTAATGTTCCTGAGTAAAATGCAAATGTGCTTTTTTACAATCAATTGCTACTGCCACACTCACCCCTGTACCTTTAATGAGTTATCTGCAGGTTTATGCAGTTTTCGACTACTCTTGCCATAATTTTTTAAACATTTGAGGGGGGAAAAACTATTTAGTTCAGACAACCTCTGAGGTTCTGCTTAAAAAAATAAACTCTTTCTCACTGAGCCTCTCTAAGCTACCCCACCCCCACAATACTCGTAATTAAATGGGGGCTTGTACATCATTGTGTGCATTGTTCGGTTACCAATCAATTAACTGCAAGTACCTCTGCCTGCTTCAGCCTTTTTATCATGTAGTGTTTCCCTAATTGACTGAAAGTCCTAAGTCTGCTGTTAAAGTTCTGAATATAAGCACTACTTAGACCGACTCTTTAGAATTAAATGGATGGAGTCAGTTAAGTAAACACTTGCTACAGCCCCAGTGTAAAATGCTGCAAATGGGAATGTATGCTTTTGTTCCATTAATAAAATCTGCTGGGGTAGATTAGCCTTTACAATCCTAAAGCTGCTGAACAATGTTGTTATATTCATATCAATTTAGATTTTTAAAATGTGTTTTCTGTACATTATGATCTAATTCTCCACTCCATGTAAATGCTGTATCATGTCATTTTTTCCCCTACACTTACGTTGTCTAACAATAAAGTTAAAGCCCTGGGCCAGTGGCTGTGTTATCATTTGTGGGAGTGGGGAAAGTTTTGTCTCTGTCCCAACATCTATTGTTTAGGAGAATGCCACCACAAACAGTTTGTTATTCTTCTCTTCCAATCATCATTCTTTGTAGTTCCTCTTATCTGGGTCTCACCTTCGAAGTACCTAAATTTTCATAATCTTTCAACAACAGCTGCTTGTTCTTTCCCTCCCAAATAACTCTCCATCTACAATTAACTTGAATGGAATTTCATGATTGTTTTCAAATACATCAGATGCTTTTCCAGATAGAAAAGCATGGTCAAAATCGGACCGTACTTTTCTGTGTTCATAATTTCATCAGTTTTGAAAAGCTCTCCAACACCACTGGCTGAAATGCAGCTCAAACCACGACATAGCCTCAACCATATTTTACAGATGGCTGTAAATTCTCACTGTTGTGCCTCTCTCCTGAACCCCTGGGGACTTTCAAATTTGGAATTATTACTACTCAAGACCAGTTCTTGTGTGGTGGTGCCTGTCCACCGAGACCATTTCTTATGGGGTTTTGGCAAACAGTAGATGGATCAAGTGCATTATCAGATCCAAGGCCTTTACTCGATTTATTCCTGTTTCTTAAAGACACGACTTTTCACTGTTTAGTTTTTTTGTTTTTTTTGCCCTCTGCTTGCTCAATTTCCACATTTTTCTAAGGACACACTACACATCATGGTGAGATATATGCCATGTTTAGCTAATAGCTCTATGGGAATCACGATAGGGGTGCAAAAATACAAATTTATGTCTATCAAAATGTAGGTATTTTTCTATAGTTTCATGTGAATTTTTCCTCTAACTGAAAATGAGAAAGCAGTCCAAAACCTTTCAGAAAACCTAGAGAAGTGTTGCTCAAGACAACTTAAAAAATTGCAAGAAAGTCTGGCTACTTGGAAGCACAATAGAAAGAAATAAGAGGTGGCACAAGACCTTTGTACAGTTCTGTAAGTCAGAAGTCATAATCAGTATTTTTAATTAATGGCATTTTATTCATGATCAAGTAGTGAACAAAAATGTGGAATCACCAACAAGCTAGTTCCAACTTTCTTGGTGTTTGTGTGGGTAATGTCTTCCACTGCTTTAACCCTCTCAGGCTCAAATTAAGTTTTTGTTGCTAATGCACAAAAGAATACCTGCAGTGGTACTTCTGAGTAAAAAAAAACCTCATAAAATATGTATGTGGGGTAATCAGGTTGTTAGCTTTTACTTGTTGCAAATCTGCAACACCTGCCTTGAGAGGGTTAAGGCTTCATAACAAAGAGTTTCATATTTAAGGGAAAGAGACAGCCTGCTTTGTCGCCTGAGGATTGTAGGTGTAATAAAATATTAAGTATTTCAAGTTGTGATGTTGAACTGTTCAACATGTTTGCACACTGGGGACGGGGCCAATGTCCACCCCCCAAATATTTGCTGGCCCCCACTCGTGGTCCCCATGGCAAGACTGTCCAATGTTGGTAATAATTCCAATAAACGTGAGCACAAGAGAGAGAAAGACCCTACAATGAAACATGAAAAATTAACTTGTTAGTTACTGATCTTTAAAACAGATTATCATACATTTCAAAATCTTATTTTGTTTTCATATGTACCTATTTTCAGTGATATCAATTTCAATAGCAGCAAATTTACCAGGCATGTAATTCTTTTCTCTTTCTCTTTTTTTGCCATATTTCTTAAGCAACCTACACTGAAAAAAAGGCCATGTTGGATTTACTTGATTCAGTAGTGGACATTTGTTGCACACAAATGTTTTGCTTTGGCAGAAACTTAAACAACTGAGTTAAATCAACACAACTTTTTCATATTCAATAAACCTGTGCATTTTGTGTTTCTAAAACGCGATTGAAACATGTTCAGATGAAGTAAGTTGAGCTCTTGGAATATTTTAATCCTTCACAATTTTGTCATTTCATTTCAACACTATTCAATAACTTTTACCCCAATACTACTTGGTCACTTAAATACTACATGTTGTCTTCATATTACATAATGTTCAACAAAGTCTAGATCCTGGTTACCATAAAAATTGAATGGATTTACAATGACTACCATCCTCTGGGTTGCAGGAGAGCTGGGAAATAACCCTGAAGTTATTTCCCAGCTTATTGAGCTGTCCAGGGTACACCCTGGACAGCTCACCAGTCTATCACATAGAAACAAACAACCATTTACACTTACATTCACGGATAATTTAGAATCATCAATTAACCTAGCTCTAACAGCTGCATGACTTTTAACTGTGGGAGGAAACCAGAATACCCAGAGAGAAACCACTGCAAACTAGCCAGAATGTAGATTTGAACCCAGGACCTTCTTACTGTGAAGCAACAGCACTAATCACCATGCCAACAATATAGGAAACACAGGAAAGCTATGATTTCCTGTGTTTGATGCAGAATTTTTTTGTTTTTATCCTTGACAGGTTAATCCACAATAAATAGCAATAGCATGCACGTGGTGTGTGTGTAGTTCTCTGCCTCTTATAACTCCACTGATTTTCCTGCAGTTTGAAATCTTGTGCGATCTTGTGAATTTCATGAGTTCAGCAACTAACCACTCTTACTAGATTGTATCATGTCATCTCAACAAGAACAAATTAAGTTTTTGAATTCCATGCAAATCCTACATGATTTAATTACGTTCATAGAAACATGAAATTATTGTGTTCAAATTACAAGGTAGACTTTTTTAATGTAACAACCACCCAATTTACTGTTTTTGGTGTACCAAAAAAGAGTGCGAGACTGAAATCCCGTGCAGTGTCGCGGGATTTAACATTGCTATATTATTGACTTACTTCACTTGAACATGATATGAACAATTTAATCTACCCTCTCTGCATATCATGTAGTTTCTACACTATATAGTTACACCTAACTTTAAAGCATGAGGCAATTGTGTTAATACACGCAAGATGCTTACGTAAATCCAAGAGCTGGCCAATCCCTTTTTTTCAGTGTATATTTGACAACAGCATAATAAAACTTGAAATTCTGTTTTTGATGTGCCATCCTAATGAGGCCGTAAGGCCACACCTTTGAAAAAATTCTACAGGCACCATATAGCGTAACCGTGCTACACAAATAGGATAAGTTTTTATTATTTTAGACTTTGTCATTACTCTATATAAAAAAAAACCACTGTGAAGAGCAGAGTTACTGTTAACAAAGG
Organism: Neolamprologus brichardi; assembly: GCF_056152115.1. NCBI lineage: Eukaryota > Metazoa > Chordata > Actinopteri > Cichliformes > Cichlidae > Neolamprologus > Neolamprologus brichardi. The sequence continues at coordinate 27,656,568 of NC_142125.1, forward strand.
TTAGCTGGACAGCAGTGCTTTGCTTCACAGCTTTCTATTTTATTAATGTGTAAAGTAACACTTTGATGACAAAGGGATCATTAGTCTGTGGTACAGCGTCATTAATCTAGCATGTCCTGGACAACTGAGTAGTAAACACAATGGAACAATTGCAACTCATTATTATACAGTACAACATGCTCAACATTTTAGCTAACGCCCATAGGCTTCACTTCTGACTAAGCTTTCCTGACACACCCCCTCAGGATGCTACAGTAATTACTGACAACTGCAAAGGTAGACAAAGAAGTGTTTGCCTTTTGTATTTAAACAGGACATTGCAGACATTTCTTGGCTTTACTCAGTAAAATCCAGAAAAGTTTAATTACAAACACTAAACTGGACAAGATATTTTTTATGGATTTGCTTTAAAAACACCTCATTATATAAAACCTAGTAAAGTAAATAAAATGCATAATATCTTATATTTTGAACAACTAAAGACTTCTAAACAAAGTATAAATTGATGTATAGATGCAAACATTGCATAATTAATGTTACTTTATTGTATTTACATTCACTCACATTCATTTATTTCAGTGTGGAAACAAATAGACTAGCTCAATGAAAATTGAAATGCAGTAAAATGTAGCCTATCACATAAACATCAAGCTGTGTCCTCACAGTTATAGCTGGGTATTCCAGATGCCTAGATAAACCTCTAATATATTTACTACTGTGTTACATCCAGTGTTGGGGAGTAACGGAATACATGTACCGCCGTTACGTATTTAAAATACAAAATATGAGTAACTGTATTCCGTTACAGTTACCGTTTAAAAAGGTGGTATTTAGAATACAGTTACTTTGTTGAAATAAATGGATTACACAGCGGTACTTCCCTGTTTCATATTGTGGCGGGTCAGGACTGTTTGGGTTTTGTTTGACAGCTACGTTCTGTTGTTCTAGGTGGCAGCGTTACGGTTGCCATGGTTACAGGGTGACGCTGTCTCTGCGTGTTTCCTGGGTGAGAGAGGCCTTTTTGTTGTTGTTGTTGTGCTAAGCTAACAGGCAGAATGCTACAGGTGTAGCTCTAAAGAATGTAGCATCATAGGCAACGTAGTCCGTGCTGCTGGGAGAATGAACTGCCATACACGTTACGTGTCTGTGAGCGAGGGAGGGAGAAAAAGGAAAAGTACAAGCTGTCATCGAGCAAAAACGGGAGCTGGAAGCATGTAAATATAATAATAACCACTGCAGCCAAGAAGAGAGCCTGACGAGCCCAGTTGTAAGTAAGCTATTAAGACTCGACTGTACACCGTGTTCGTGTTTTCCTCCAAAAACAATAAGTTCTGTTGGAGCAGCCTTTCAACGCCTCTCTCTGTCTCTGCTAGCAAAGTTGACCCAGACAACAAAGTAAAGCTAGTTTTCGGCTACGAGCCCGACACAGAACCCACCGTATTAGCCAGAGGTCCCTTTACTACGGTTCGGAGCCGCGAACCTTCAGTAACAGTAATAAATCACAGCAATAGTACATTCACGTAGTTGTAGAATAGAATAGAATAGAATAAAATAGAATAATCCTTTAATTGTCCCACAAGGGGAAATTTGGTTGTAACAGCAGCCAAAAAGACAAATATACAAACAAACAGTACACAGGACACGGAACAGAAACATACACAATTTTTCTTACATATTTACATTAAGGACAGTGGTTACTATAAACAGAGTACTGTACAGTTATTAAATTAAATAAAAATAATTACAGGTAAGAGGTAAACCAGGTTGTAGTGTGAATTGGTTAATTAACTAACTTATTGCAGTTACAGCATTGATGTAAACATCTGTGTTTGTTGGGAGCAGTTCAGATTGTACAGTCTGACAGCTGCAGGGAGGAAGGACCTGCGGAAACGCTCCTTCATGCATCTAGGATGCAGCAGTCTGTCACTGAAGGAGCTCTGCAGCAACATTTACATGCATGGGCTGGGAGACTCTGTCCATCAGAGATGTTATTTTGGCCAGAGTCCTTCTGTCTCCCACCACCTGCACTGGGTCCAGGGTGCATCCCAGAACAGAGCTGGCCTTCCTGATGAGTTTATCCAGCCTCTTCCTCTCAGCTGCCAATAAACTGCTGCTCCAACATACAACACTGTAAAAAATGACAGATGCCACCACAGAGTCATAGAAGGTCTTTAAAAGCGCTCCCTGGACTCCAAATGACCTCAGCCGCCTCAGCAGGTAGAGTCTGCTCTGACTCTTCCTGTAAAGAGCATTAGTGTTGTGGCTCCAGTTTATTATTCAGGTGAACACCCAGGTACCTATAAGAGTCCACTATCTCAATGTCCACTCCCTGGATGTTCACCGGTGTCAGTGTGGTGGGTCTGCGTCTCCGGAAGTCCACCACCAACTCCTTCGTTTTCCTGGCGTTGATCAGCAGGTGGTTCTGCTGACACCAGTCAACAAAGTCCAGAGTCCACTGTCTGTACTCTGAGTCGTCCTCACCTGTGATGAGGCCGACTATGGCAGAGTTGTCAGAGAACTTCTGTAGGTGGCAGCGTGGGGAGTTGATGGAGAAGTCTGCAGTGTAGAGGGTGAAGAGGAACGGTGCCAGCACAGTTCCCTGTGGGGCCCCCGTACTGCAGACCAGCGACAGAGCCCTGTGTCCTCACATACTGTGGACGTTCTGTGAGGTAGTCCAGTATCCACTGGGACATGTGGTGGTCCACTCCTGATAGCTCCAGCTTGTCTCTCAGAAGTCGTGGCTGGATGGTGTTAAAAGCACTGGAGAAATCAAAGAACATGATCCTCACAGTGCTTCCAGGCTTCTCCAGGTGAGTCAGAGCTCGGTGCAGGAGGTAGATGATGGCGTCCTCCACCCCAGTGCCAGGCTGGTAAGCAAACTGCAGCGGATCCAATGAAGACCTCACCAGGGGCGCAGATGGTTTAGAACCAACCTCTCGAGGGTCTTCATCAGATGCGATGTCAGGGCTGCCGGCCGGTAGCTGCTGAGGTCCTTGGGATGGGAGGTCTTTGGTACCAGTACCATGCAGGAGGTATTCCACAGCTGTGGTACTTTCCCCAGCGACAGGCTCAGGTTGAACAGATATCCTAGGATGCCACACAGTTCATCTGCGCAGCATCTCAGGAGCCTGGAGCTGACGCCATCTGGACCTGCAGCCTTCCGCAACTTGATCTTGCGAAGCTCATTCCTCACTTGAAGTGCTGAGATAGAAAGAGTGGATTTTGGGGGAGGGGTGTGTATGTTGGAGTCCACAGAAGCTGGGGGTGGGTGTAATGACTGGGAGCTGGGAGGTGTGAAGCTGAGAGGTGTGAAGTCCTGAGATGAAGGACAGGCAGTTCCTGAAGATGAAGGAGATTGCAGCAGGGGGACGATGCTGTGGGAGGGGTGGGTGGTTGATCAAACCTATTAAAATATTTATTTAGGTCATTCACCCACCCCAAGTCTCCTGCAGCCTGGGGGGTTGGTTTTTGTCTTGAGATTGTCTTCAGGCTGTTCCAAACCCCTCTGATGTTGTCCTGTTGCAGCTGCTCTTCCATCTTCCTCCTATAGTTACCCTTTCCTTGCCTTATCTTCCATTTCAGCTTCTTCTGAACAACTCTCAGCTCCTGTTCGTCTCCGGCTCTAAAGACTCTCTTCTTCTCCTTGAGGAGAGCCTTAATTTCAGGATTTATCCATGGCTTGTTGTTAGAAAAACCACGTACCTTTTTGATGGGTATGGTGTTGTCCACACAGAAGTTCATGCAATCCGTAATGCAGTCTGTTATGCTGTTGAGGTCATCCTCCAGGGGGCTGCAGAGGTTGTCCCACACAGTAGAACGGAAACAGTCCCTCAGGGCCTCTTCAGTCTCTGCCAACCATTTCCTTACTGTGCGTTTCACAACTGGTTCTCTGTGTACTAGAGGTTTATACACAGGCTGGAGATGAACCAGATTGTGATCTGAGCCCCCCAGGGGAGGAAGAGGTGATGAGCTGTATACCTCCTTGGTGTTGGCATACAGTAAGTCCAATGTTTTATTGTCTCTGGTGTAGCAGGTGACATACTGGGTGAAGGTGGGGAGAGTGGAGGACAGGGAGATGTGATTAAGGTCCCCAGAGATCAGGAAAAGAGCCTGAGGGTGCTGCGTTTGGAGTCTGCTGGTTACAGTGTGCAGGACCTCACAGGCTGCTGCAGCGTTAGCAGAGGGAGGGACATACACAGCTATCATAATCACGTGTGTAAACTCTCGCGGTAGATAGTACGGTCTCATGCTAACCGCTAGCAGCTCAATGTCCTTACAGCATAGCGTCTCTTGATAGATAAATGCCCAGAGTTACACCATCTATCGTTCACAAACACAGCCAGACCCCCTCCTCTCGTCTTACCACTCTCCGTTGTTCTGTCGGCCCGGATCAGATGAAAACCATCCATGTTTACGTGTGAGTCCGGAGTTAGCGCAGTTAGCCACGACTCTGTGAAGCACATCAGGCTGCACTCCCTGTAGCTCCTCTGATGTCGGGTAAGGGCCGCCAGTTCGTCTACTTTATTGGGGAGAGATCTCACATTCCCCATAATAATAGATGGAATTGCTGGCCGGTACCTCCTAACTTTACTGCGACCCCCGAACCCGGCCCGAGTACCGCGTCTCTTCCTCCTCACCTCACGGGGGATGTTAGCTTGCTCGGCGGTAGGCAGGGCAGCGGAGGCTCCGAGGGCTAACAGCTGATCCCTGCTGTAAACGATGGGAGATCGGACCTCCACGTGCTCTCCGGACAAAGACACCGTAAAAAATGTAATAAAGAATACCATTGTCCATAGAATTCTGAGCTCCATTGTGGGGCCCCACAATGGAGCTCAGAATTCTGTCCGGACAGCAGTCCACAATAGAAAAACAAAAACAATAACACAAAACAACAGAGAAACATATATTAAAGAGAAAAAAGGACTCGGTCAGGTCTGAGCTGCTGGTACTGGCTGCCAGCTCGGAGCAGCGCCGGAAGTGAGAGTAAACAGCATGATAATATATTAAGTAATCCAAAGTATTCCGTTACGTTACTCTCATTGAGTAACGTAACGGAATACGTTACAGAATACATTTTGGGGCATGTATTCTGTATTCTGTAATGGAATACATTTTAAAAGTAACCTTCCCAACACTGGTTACATCTTAGCCACTGGTACCCTTTCCTCTCGCTGTTAGTCACTTCCATCGTTTGTCTCAAATCCAGTCATGGATTGGGCTCCCCAGAGCCCAGCCCCAAACAGTATTAAAGCATCAATAAATGCCTACTGGCTCCAAATTAGAAGAGTTAAACAAAGTATGATGATTACATATTTTTTTCTAGAGGTTGCGCTTAGAAAACCACTGTTCAATTAAATTTAAGTCAAGCAGAAATATTCAGTGATAAGGAGAAATCAGAGGCTCACTAAAGCTTATAGGCTTCATCCTCTGTCATTTTCTAAATTTCCTTTTACTGATATTTGTAGATGGGACCAAAGTGTTAAACCAGTCAACATTTTTTAGATATTGAGCAACATCACAAATGCAAATAATCCTTGAAATTGTACGTTTCAGGTCTACAGGCGTGTACTTTTTACATTTAGAAAGACAGCTATTTTTTGAATGAGTTTCCTCAGTAGTAACCACATATTATGTAATCCAAGGAACTAATGCTGTCTGTACTAAAACTAAATTTGATCCTCAGAACACTCAGAACCAGGAGAGCCTGCTTAGATATTCTACACAGCGTTTATTAATATTAACAGTTTGGGAATTGAAGCAGTGGATCTAGATCTCCTCTAACCGCACCGCTACAGCTATTTTTGCTTTCATCAAGATCTGCGAGTAGTCTTGTCGAGAGCATGTTTTAGTAATTTTCCCTTCTTCCCAAGTGGCAATTAAAGCCAAAATTACCTACTGTTTTTATTTCACTCAGCGAATTTAAAACCAGAAAGAAAGGAAGGAAGGGAAATTTCTAACAACCAGGGACTGATGAAAATCCAATGCTAAAGCAAAGCAGATCAGAAAATGACATCTCCCTATTTAGATTGACCGATTCCTGTCAAGGCATGCTTGTGAGAAGCGTGCGCTCCAAGCGGCTCGTACAGAAGGCTAACCACACGTAGATAAGGCCGAGGCCGACTGGTGACACGCCTGGCTTGGAGGGAAACGCAAATCATTCAGGACAATCTATTCCCGCTGCTGCCAGTCACTTCGCTGCCGTCAATTCAATAGCATCTGCTCCAGAGCAACACAGTGGCCTGTGAATACCATTTCCATATAATTATTCCCACATAAATGGTAGACCACTTGCTGTTTCATCAACCTTTTTGACCACATGCTGACAAATAGATAAATAAATAAGAATCGCTTCAAGTAAATATTGTTGGGGGTGAGGACATGCTAATGGAATTGTGCCTCCTGCAAATGGACGGCAGGAAGTGTTTTGCAGCTGCACACATATTCATTGTTGGGTGGGTGACCCTCTCTTGTATTAACATTTGTCACCGGTGAAACATTTTCTCTTTTGCAGAGACATATGACATATACAAAATAAATTCATAGTGTCGATCACTTCGGGCGTTGAGTTAGTGCAGATTGTTTCCCTCCATGACTGCATGGGGCCGCATTTACCAGAAGTACTGATGATGTACATTTTGCTATTCTAAGATGAGTTTGAACAGCATGATCAAACGGTTTCTGAGCATAAAAGACAAAGTTCACTTTTGAAACTCTACACACTCATCAACACAGTGACTTTTCCTTCAGACTCTCCCCTGCTGTGAAGTTAAAAGCATTTGCATTTCACAGCCACACTGGTGTGACTGAAGCTTTTATCTGCCTAAATGCCCTTTTGAATTTCTTAACATGTAATTTGAGTATAAAGCTCCCTTTACAGCTGTCATTCTTAGCCAACACTGGTAACAACACTGTCCTAAAACTCAGCACCTTTAATTAAATACATGTTACCGGGAGGATATGTTGGTCTAAAACACTTCACAAAAATGATGATGATTTGGTTTCAGTGATATGAAAAAAGAGAAGAAAGGCGCTTGGGAGCAGCCCACTCCAACAGAATTCACCATCTCCACATGACGAAAGAGAAGTGAGGTTATGGAACTTGTAGAACAGTGACAAGTGAATCATTCAAACATGAATCAGACACACTTGAACCAGCTCATTTAAATTATTAATAGCTATGCATTCATGCAGCACTTAAGTAAATGTCACAGTACAAACTCATTCGTACAGAGGAAAGGATGAAGTCAGAACAGCAGCTTTTTATTTTGCTGAAGGATTTGTCTCTTAGATTTCACGTTATTGTCTGTAAGACTAAAGATTTGTACTGCACGACAGCTGAAAGATTAACATACGTGTATGTGCAGATGTAAACATCCTCGTGATGAATCTGCAGAGACTTTTGTATGCATCACTCAGTCAGATTGATCTCAGTTCGACAGTTAACAGATTGGCTCAATAGTATCGACAGACACGGTCTGCATCGGCTCTAAAGTTTTAACTAGGGAAATTGTGGACTTTCTTATGATTGAGCCTTACCTTTCATGCTGTGATGTAATTTTTCATCATATAATATAAAGAGCTAGCAGGCACTAATTAGTCAGTATTAAGCCAAAAATATGCAGAAAAGAATCAATATCATGCCTTCAGAGATGATTATTGATTTCTACAGTGGGCTGAGTAGCTCTTTAAACGTAATTAGTTATAATGTATTGGTGTTTTTTTTCTAAATAGAAATGAGAGAGGCAGAGATGGAGGGAAAATTCTTCTTGTGTTAGAGAACACTTTGATAGTTTTTTCTGCTCTGTATGCAACGTCTAGGATCATTTTAAAGCATATATATTACTACATCTGATAGGTTTGTAGCATAAACCTATTCGCTGGAACGTTAAGGACAATTTGCTACGCAGCAAAAAGCAAGACACAAGTTCTTCGTGTTATTCATGCATGAGGGAGACCTGCCTGGAGCCAAGTGTCGTTCCACCACTTGACCTCCGTCAGACTCTCCTTTCCTCCTCTCCTTTTATTGTGGTTACATGAATATGCATAGGGTCATTAACATATAACATCTTACATAGGTATACATGTGAACAAAGAATACTGTGTGTGTGTGTGTGTGTGTGTGTGTGTGTGTGGGGGGGGGGGGGGGGTCAGAGTGTGACCCCATAAAGACTTCCCTAAACCTGCTGGTCTGGAAGTCCAGCAGTTCATCTAAACAACAGATATAGCCACGTTTATCCTACCATAAAACAATAAAACAAGGTACGACCTCTTCCCATGCTGCCAGGATGTAGGTGTGGATTCCAGAACACTCTGGAATCCACACCAAGCCTTTGCAGCCTGCTAAAGATCACACATCCTATCACTACACAATTGATTATACACCTCTAAGCATATATAGTTAAATATTTCCTAATACAAATGACAATAATAAAATCTAAACCCATCAACATCTGCATGAAGATTTAGTCGCCACAACCAACCGGAAAATTAATATTCTTGTTACATGTTAATGCAGTGCTTTCCAACTTCAAAGGTCACATTGATTTACAGATTAGGGAATGCTAACTTGTGCTGCAGACAAAACAGTGGATAGATTTTTGGAATTTCGTCTCATCTTTGTTAGCAATGAAAAATCAAAAAGACATTTCATTTGAGAACAAAATGTCCAATCCATTCAGCTCTTATGCTGCCAAGCTTTTTATCTGATTTTATCAGTGTTTCCATCACCAACTCAGTAGTAGAACTCTCACCCACCTGAGTCTTTTTTTCATCTCTTTCTCCAAACTGTGTTTAGATAGATAATTAAAAAGGAGTAAAGATAAGAAACAGACATGTATTATATTGTTACACCTTTTAATCTTTGAACTAAGGTTTTTCACTTCTACTGCCACATTTGTGTGGAATCGAGCCTCCACCCATACGCCCGCCTTAACAACCATCTGTGAAACAGCGGGTCGGACTAAAGATGCCACCGCTGCAACAAGTCAGTTCATGATAACTATTTCACTCACTAGTGTCCTGGCAGTTGTTCTGAGGTCTTTAGACACATCTCTCACTAGTTTTCTTTCCAGAGTCTTTGAAATCGTTTCCTACCTCTGCCAGGCTTGTTCTGCACTGTGTGTCTTTCTTTGAATTTTTTGATGATACTTGTCACTCTTGGAAGCGCTGTGATAGCTTCATATATCTATCTTCGGCTTTGCGAGCATCAACAATTCTTTTTCTTAAGTCTAAACTGATTTCTTTTGTTTTAGGCATGATGTTTTATCAAGTGAAAACCCTAGAATTTTAGTGTGTACATTGGAAGATTTTATAAGCTTCAAGCATTTATAAAGTTAAAGCACATCATTGCACAGTAGCTTGTATGAATTAATGAAAAGGTCAGTTTTTAAGTAGTGTAATAATATTGACGCTGGTCATTTTTGTGCTTTCTGAAAAAAACTAGCCCAGATACCACTGGGCGAGTGAAAGAGGATTCCCAGGACAGATTGCCAATCTCTGGGCTAACACAGAAATGTGTAAACAGAAATCATTTAGTCTTTTTTTTAATGCAATGGTGAAAAAAACTTGCTCTATTAAAAAAGAGCTTCTTTGATTAAAAAAAAAAAACTAATAATTTGTGCTCATCTGTATGTAAGTGTTAACAGCAGCGCAAAAACCTCATGGCATGGTTGTCCATAGCTGCTCATTTCCTGTAATTGTAATGTCTACTTTTGTCCTTATAGTGTATAAGTAGAATTGATTATGGTATGGAAACAAAAACTTTTATCAATCTTCACTAATTATAATTTCTTTATTTCTTATTTAAAAAATTAAAGTAGATATTTTTTACCCTTGACATTGAACACATCAGTCTAGGCCTGAAAGAATGATTTGACTCAAACATCAACATATGTAACATCTTATTGAAAGAGTCCATAAGCAAACAATTGCTGTGTTAATACATCAGTTTATATTTTGTAATATAATGAATTTAATAATGCTGTATCAAGAAAAGAATAATCCCACACAGTGTGGGCATTATCCTTACTTGCTTGTTATATTGACTGTTTAAACAATATATTTGAAGTCTGCAGTTTAGAATTTCACTGGGAAATTGTTCTCTGTTTTTCTTGTGCTAAAAATCTGAATTCTTTTTAAAATTTGTTGAACTCCAGCTTGAATCCATTTTGCACCTGTCACAAGCCTTTCTTCAAAGCCAGGAAAACAGCAAGGAACAAACATTTCTGGCAGCTTCTGACCATGAAAAGTTCAGGTCTGGCTGACTCCTTTGAGCTGACAGCATCATCTAACATCCATCCATCCATCCATCCATCCATCCATCTTCATCCGCTTTATCCGGGGCCGGGTCGCGGGGGCAGCAGCCTAAGCAAAGAGGCCCAGACCTCCCTCTCCCCAGCCACCTCCTCCAGCTCATCCGGGGGAACACCAAGGCGTTCCCAGGCCAGCCGAGAGATATAATCTCTCCAGCGTGTCCTGGGTCTGCCCCGGGGCCTCCTCCTCTCATCTAACAGTGCTCCGGATTTTTCTGGGTACCATAATTCTGTTGTAAACAACTTTTTCATAAGGAAGATCAAGGGCCTGTATTGCTAAGCAGGTTAAGCTTTCCCCTTACTTTTCCTTATCAGCAATGCCCCTAAGTGGTCACACGTAGGTGGTTATCATCTCTGTAATCAACCCAGGGCTTTTACTTTCATTATGTGCTTGTTCATGTTAAAGAGGTTGGGCAGTATATAAGCAATGACAAATACAGGCAGGTATACTGGCAGCTTACAAATGAAGACAAAAATGCAAGATAGTATTAGATAAGGTTAAATGCACAGCGTGACAAAGATTACACAAAGGATTGAGCAGAGTGTAAGTGTGCTTGATATATGTACAGATGTACTGTATGAACTTCTATGCTGGAAAAGCGCTGTATAGAGAAAGTAACTTTAAAGCTATTAGAGAAACTAGTAAAAGATTTACAATAAAATAAATGAATGCAAGCTGTGCAGGGTAATTGACTAAGTCAACCATTAAGACACAGGAACTTGGACTGTAATTATGATTTTGTATTGTTTGTACTGGTGTTTAGAGATGTTGGTAAATTTTTTCATCTGCAACCCTGGTGGTGTTTTGACATCAGGTTAAAAACAAATGTTCAACTTAAAATGGCAAGCTATGAGATCAACAAATACCTTTCATGTTTAAAAACTATATCAATATACAGTCATTAACACATTTATTAGACCACCTAATAAGGTGTATTAGGTGGTCACAGTATTGATAAGTACCATTTCCTGAATGTTTCTGTAATTGTTGTTGTCATCCTTAAATTTTTACTTTTTATTTTTTTACAAAAAGCTGAAAAAAACAACGACAACTGTATAGTCCATAATTACTTTTGGATTAGTAGTAGTAATTAGTAGTTATTTATTTGCCTTTCTTTTTTTTTACTAGTTTTAGTGATTGAATACTATACTTGATTAATACTTGATTAATTTCCGACTTCTCAGAGAAGTTCAAGGTGCTGGCTAAACAGTGTGAATTTGATTCAGGGAATTTAGTCAGTTGTTTTGGGAGACAACGACAATGATCTTAGGCACTCCTGAAAATGGCAGCCCCTCTTACCTGCAGACCCAGATCAATGAGCTCTTCCAAGAGTGGTGAAACTGATTGATGGGAATGACGGGGGATTTGTGAATGATGATCTCAGGCCTACTCCAGAGCAGCAGCAACAGGTGTCATGCAGCAGTGCTGCAATATCATGGAGTGCTTAGTCACACTTACAAATGTACATGGTGAGTGTGTCACTTACAGGAGTGAACTTCATCTCCATCACTTCCCTCTTCACTTCCTCTGTAAACAAACACACAATTATGTACTTGGTGCACAAACATTATTCACCAACACTCATTGCTGGTAGTCATTAAAGTCCCGTGGGCTCTTTTCACTTGTACTTCCTCAGTCTCATAGATTCCCAGTGCTAATAATCGTTAGAATTGATGTTTCCCTTCTAAGCCTCTAATGATGTTTTTAGTATTTATGGTTACAGACAGCCAGGCAAGCTGATTCATAATAGTTTCTCCCTGCCACTTTATTGGCATGGCGTTTCTCATATTCGCATCAGTAAATTAATTTTGACCCGCTGATGCCATATATCACAGCAAACCACTGCACGCTGTCTCCCTGTGACCAGGTTTTCTTAAGTTGTTGGCGTAAAGAATGGTTTATCGATCCTCCCTGCTGACGCTTTAATAAGTGCTTTGCATAACAAGTGTTTTACTGCGGGATAAATCGCGTGGCCTGCTGGCACCTGTCAAACGCACAGGCACACACACATATGCAGACACAAAGGGAGCATATAGCATAGGTGGATGAGTGGATGAAGAGACAGAGAAGTTTCTGATACTCGTACCTAATTGGCTTTTTTAAGGCATGTCAGTGTGAGCGTAAACAGGAGTTATTTTTAGCTCATAAAAAGTGAGCTAAGTAGTCATTCAACAAAAACCATGGCAGAATGATTCATATCAGGTTTCATCCTCTTAAATAATGTCTTGCCTCTTGCTAGCAAGCAAGCCTACACCAGCAGATCTGTTAGGAGCAGGAGGAATTCAATCAGGGAGATCCATGTGCTGGTGCGGGGGCCCGTGAGTGAGATCGATGGTTTGAGAAGCGGGTCGCGAAGGGGGCAGCTCCCTGGGTGCACTGTTTCATCCCCGTCCTGTTGCCACTTCTGTTTAGGGGGTGCGACTCAGAGTGGAGGGGACAGTAAGGGTGGCAAAAATCGCAGCTGCATCCAGGTCCCAGAGGGACAATCCAGCCCAGGCCTACCACAATAATATCATTTTATGTCAGCCATGAGTGAAAGTATCTCCAACTTGGGGAGGGCTGATTGATGGCTGCTGTAAATCAATGTTGAGAGTGCTGCACGAGGGTTTTTATAGCCAGCGAAAATGTTGTGGGTTATAACTCACCAGTGTCTTCACCCAACATCTGTGTTTTTGCATACATGTTTACCATTCAAGAAGTCTTAACCAGAAATACACATCAGCTGCCATCAGCTATTAAGGTTACTTGGCCCAAACCTTAACTGTATTTAACTTCAGCACAATCTTGCCCTTCATTTACCATATCACAGTTTTCATAGTTCCAAGTTGAATAGATACCTCCCTACTAGTTTGCAAATGACCTGATGTTTTTGAGCAGCAGGAGCAAATGTAGTCACCACAGCAGACTATTTCTTTAAATGCACATCCTCACTTAACCCCTGTCTGTATCTATGGTGCTGCACATTTAGAAATGTTTGCACTATTCTCTCTTTTTCAGATGTTGATGATGATGATGTTTCAGATCATCAGACAAAATATGGTAGAATATGGGTTGCCTTTCTATACTATGAGAGAATGGTAACCAAATACATGCATTTAATCATTTCTTTACAGAATTTTTTACATTTAGCCACATGAAGGTTTTCCAAGGTGGAAAATGTGGTTTGATAGCCATTCAGATAGACATTCAGATAGCCATTTGATAGCCATTTGATAGACAGATGAGATGATGGTACCATCAATAATACCAGGTTGCTTTTCCCCCTTAATAAATGAAATCATAATTTTAAAACTGCCTTTTTACTCATCTTTGTTTAATATTAACAACTTATTTGATCATCTGAAACATGTAAGTGTGACAATATGCAAAAAAATAAATAAATCAGGAAGGGGAAAACATTTTTTCATAGGGCTGTATAGCTAACTGTGGTACCCATCAGGCTATGAGATTAAGTATGTGATGTTTCTTCTCTGGGTTTAACTAGCATTGCTGACGAATGTTAACTGCAAGTGAGCTATAAGAAATTAAAGCATCATTGTGAAGTCCAAAAGGAGAACTTGATTGAGTGATCCATACCAAAGCTTTGTAACAATGCAGAGCATGCTCTTGATGTGATCACAAACCCCAAGAGAAAAGCAAAAGGGTGGGGGGGGGGGAATCAAAGGCTTTGATTAGCGTGTTTATAGAACCATCTGTGAAGTCTAGACTAAAAAAGGAGCGTTATAAATAATCTATCAGGCTCAAAGAAGCAGACAGAGAAAAACATGACTGACAAGATACAACAAAATGAGAGAAAATAACAAAATGCATAGTATTAGGAATATTGGGAAAATTGACAGTGTGTCTGTACGTGTGTTTTCTGAGAGACAGTCTAGGCCAAAGTTATGCCAGTTAGATGTCTGTGTGTCTTCAAAGAGAAAGAAAAGACTGAGGCATTATAAGGGCAAAAGCTGTTACCAGGCCTAGAGCTACTGATCGAATTAGAAGATGTGTGTGTTGTTATTACTGTTATTATAAAACATGTAATATGTCATTTGGAAACGGCACACACTAAGCACCAAACAAAGACAGGTGTAATTTCTGTGAGGAAGCTGTGGAATCAAGGTGTGATTTCAGGGACATTTCTATCTTTAAAATGCGAGAAGCAAAAGATAGGGAACATTAAAAGCATCCATCCATTCATCCAGAATAGCGTATAGAGAACCATAATGACATATAGCTTTTTTGACTTTTTCACCCCTCAAAATTTATTTCCTTATCATCTACCAATTCAGGGGTCCTTAATCTATTCATTTGAATTTTCACATCACAATTTTCACATTTTTCATCATCAAGTAATGATTTGCGTTCATGTACACAAATGAGATTGATCCATTTCTAAAAAAGCAAACCAGTTAGGGTTGGGAAGCATTTTGCTGCTTCAGAAAATGTCATAGACACATCGGTCCACCATGTCCATTTCATGCTTTGCCTCTACAAAGCATGAAATGGATACGCATCCAGGAGATGCATTACCAGGAGGGGGAGAGGCAAGAGACGATTAAGCTAGGTGGCTAATTTGTATTTACATGTAAATGTGTTAATAATATCTGTTTAAATGCTTTCATTTTGGATTGAAATAAAATATCTCCCTTTGCCGTTACTGTAGCTTACTGCAAGTTCTGCATGCATGTCCATTTCACACTTTAGAGTCGCAAATTGTGGACATGTTGGAACGGCGTGCTGATTACATGTTTTGCTGTGATACTGGGTAGACGAGAGCCTGATGTTTGGCTATACCAGGGGTCAGCAACCTTTAACACCCAAAGAGCCAGTTGGACCCGGTTTCCACGCAAAAGAAAACAGTGGGAGCCGCAAATACTTTTTGACATCTAAAATGAAGATAACACTGTACATATTGTTTTTTACCTTTATGCTTTGTGTGAACAACTAAAGTAAGTAAGTAAAGTTTATTTATTAAGCGCTTTTAACAGACAGGCAGTCACAAAGCGCTGTACACAAATATTAAAATAAACAATACAATCAATAGACATTATACACAATGTAAAAGATCAAATGTAAAGAATGTAAGGAATATAAAATACGTAGATCAACAATAGGCTTGTTTGAACAGAAAAGTTTTTAACTGCTTTTTAAAAGAATCCACAGAGCAAATAAGGTACCTGTTGCTTATAAAATCCATGAAGTGCTACCGAGAAAATTACATTTTATTTATGTAATTAACACATTTTGAAAGAAATATAACAAAAGGAAAGACACCCAGCTGAACTATAATGATCCATGTAGCAAACAAAAACTGTTGTGAGCCGCCACCCTTATATCTCCTTTGGGCTTTTGGAGCCTTGACCTGACTTTTAAAAAGTAACTGGAAAAAAGCACTATGCTGCTAAAAAAAAAAAAAAAAATAGATATTTGCAAAATTCTGCCTAAATATGTATTTTACCTGGTTAATGTGTATGGCGGGTCTGGGGAGGCGGATGCACCTGAGCGGCACCCGCAATCCCGCCTCGCAGCCTTAGCTGTACAAAGTCATTTCATCTTTACGCAGGACTGTAAGCTGTCATCTGTGAGGCGTGAGCGGTGTTTGTTTTTAACATAGTTCATGGTGGAGAACAGCTGCTGACATAATGTGGATCTGAAGATCCATAATTGGCCTACCTGGGGTTGGTAGTCTCGATAAATGCACGGCGTTTCGGCGGGTACACCGGCTTCCGCGAGTGTGACGCTTATTTTGAGCAATGAAAAAATAATAAAATATAATTTTATTTTTATATTTCAATATCACAATAATCTTCCAATTTAGAACTAAACACAAATAAAATACACTTCAACTAAATACTTCTAATTTATTTTCCCAAACCACCCGGAGCCGCAGTATAAGGACAAAAGAGCCGCATGCGGCTCTATAGCCGCAGGTTGCCGACCCCTGGTTTAGGCGTTAAAAACGTCTTGGTTCTGCTTAGAAAAAAATCAAGGTTTTGTGTTAAAATACAATAGCTACTTCTTGTAGCTTCTTGGTTGCCATGGTGATGTGTCCCTGCTTCATTTGGTCAAAATACTGCTGCAGACCCATGCTGCCGGTTATGAAAAAAAAAAAACCTTGATCTACACCATACTTGATGCAGATAGATAAGAAATAAACCAAAAATAACAAATATTTACCAAATATATGTTTCAGTGTTGGTTTTATCTGTCTGCCAACAATTTAATCACACTCAAGCACAATTGAAAACAGTTGAGAACATTTAAGCCTGCGCTGTAAGCATAGACTGTATGACAGTTAGTTATTGGTTTGCACATCTTCACCATCGCTCTATTGATGCCAATGAGTGGTTAAGACTTGCTTATGAAGGCCAAATATATGATGCATTTTTTGAAATTGTTCTTAAAACGGTCCTTGAAAAGCAATGACTGTGATTTTTAAAATGGTGCAGGAACCCCAGTGTAGATAGCGGTTGCTGTTGCCTTTCTCATTTGTTCGTTTTGTTTTCACACACATTATTTCTGTTACGAATGTGTTTACACAGCAAAAACACACGTGAAAAACTGCTGAAAAGCAGGTTCACACATTCCCAGAATTTATGTCGTGTGCAGTTTTGGCTTTAAAGAGCAGTGCTGTGCTACCAAATGTGAGACACTGGCAAATCAATCTGCAATATAATCCATAATGCTGTGCTGCAGATTAATGGTAGAGACTTAGCAGGTGAAAACAAGCTCAACATGGTTTTCAGCCCCATCAGATCTTGACTCTCTCGAAGCTTTATTGATCTCATTTCCTTTTTCAGCTAGCTTGTTTTATTGCAGTACTGCTTTTTCCCTCCCTGAACCTTTAATTCAGCTCCAGATGAGCTCTGACAGGGCCAGTTGTTATAAAATCGCCTGTCTGGTAGTGTTGTGTGTGAAAAGCAAACAATGGTGTAAATTCTGCCCTCCCGTCTTCAGGTCATTCATCTGCATGTGACAATTTTCCTATTTTTGCTCTCTCTTTCTTCGTCTCCATCAGCTCTTTTCATCTGGAACAAAATGTTTCCCACAGCCTCATTGACGAAATCCTTTTTCTTGTTGGTTTTTTTGTGTCCAAGTGGTTTAAAAAATAGCTGGTAATTGTTTAACTTCTTCTTTAATGTGGTATTGTTCTGCATGATAACCCTGAAGGGAAGTGCATGTGTAGGAGAGATGCGTACTGTAGGAAAGCTATTAAACTAGCTGTTGTCAGCAAATGTAGGGATAAATGTAAGCGTGATGGCTCTGTAGTTGCATCTTCAAGGTTTTTACCAACCAATGTACTGTAAAAAAGGCCTGCAGAAAATGGATACCTAGAATACACTATTTACTGACACGGTGCAGCAGGTATAATGCTCTATGGTAGCAATGAGCATCAGTTGTAGCTTCATTCCAAGCGACTGCAAACACTGAACCAGGCTTTTTCTTTCTAGCCTGCAAACTTTATAGTTATTTTCTTTATTGAATCAGTAATTACAACAGATGCTGTAAATGCAGATTTAGATTGGGTTATGAGATATCTAATTCTTACGAGACGTCTTGATTTTAGGACTACAAATGATTCAAACTGTTATTCAGTGCAGTTTTTGGTTCATACCCTAAGGAAAGATCTGCTTTATTCCTTCCCCTGCCCAAAGTTTAATGACAAAACTTGATTTAACATAACAACGAGTCCAGATTCTCTTCTTAAATTTGACTACTTTTGTGTCTGTCAGCCCAATCTCATATTAGGACCATAAAACGTCCTCTTGACATAACAGTAAGATCCAAAAGAAAACTTGATTGGCCTGTAAATGAGCCCGCACGGAGTCTCAGCTCTGTGGATTATCTGTTCTTAGAGATGTCTAAGTCTAGATATAAACTGCAGTTTCACATTAATGTAATTAGTACGTTCAGCACATATTATTTTTTTGGTGCACGTTTATTGAAATTTTTATTTTAATTATGATTTTCTGCTTTATGGCGGCTTCACGTTAACTTTCTAATGTGCGCTTTCTTAAAATTTCTCAAATTGCTTCCTGATATTATTAGATCAGTGTTGTGCACTTTAGTAAGATTTTGTAATTAGATACAGTTACTTCTTTGGAAAGTAACTAAATGACTTTATAATGGTGAAAGTAATTAGGGAATTTAGCATTACATTTAAAACTCATTTAAATATATACTTCAGTTCTCTTATGAAGGAAGAT
This sequence comes from Neolamprologus brichardi, assembly GCF_056152115.1. Lineage (NCBI taxonomy): Eukaryota > Metazoa > Chordata > Actinopteri > Cichliformes > Cichlidae > Neolamprologus > Neolamprologus brichardi. The sequence continues at coordinate 27,675,071 of NC_142125.1, forward strand.
ATAACTGAGACTGTTTGTGTTGTATATAGCTACAGGGGGTGAGCTGATGACCGAACTGTTAACTGTTTCTGTAAAACTTAATAAATAAATAAATTATGTCCTGTGGTCTTTTACTTCAGTGGAAAACATCATGGACAAGAAACTGCAGTGTTACACTTTCTGAGAGTATGTGGGAGTCCTCTTAGTTCGTAAATCTCTTATATACTTATAAGTATCTGTGTTTTCTTGCTATGTTTTTTTCAAATAGACTATATAAACTAGGACATCCAAGTCTCAAGTAAAGCAAAATGGTTGTTGCTTGACTTTCATGTAATTTCATCTCAAAAAACTAGAATGTCATTCAAAAAGTGCATTTTGTAACTCAATTCACAAATCTAACCTTTCAGATGTTCCATGTTGATTACATGTAAAGTTATGGCTCAAAATCAACATCTCATCAATCAAAAAAGGATTTTCGGTATGGAAATGTCAAACGTCTGGAAAGTATCTTCATTTATATTACTCTAAATAACTGATTGGGGCTCCTTTAACATGGGCGCTGGTGAGGGGTCACTGTAGCTGTGGTTGCTTTGAAAGTGGCATTTATCTTGTTTGTATTATTAGGTCAAGTGTTTCTTATCTTCCTCTTCACAATGCATTCACCTCAGGGAAGTTAGCTACCCAATCAAGCAGTAGTAGTTTGGGCACTGTGGCAGGTAGACAAGGAAATCGGCATCCCCATAAAACTCCAAAATGTTCTGGCAGATGGCTGCTTAGACTTTGGACTTGATAAAACACAGTGGGCCAACCAGCACCACCACCACCACCGTGAGCTCACATGTCACCCCAAATCATCACAGGCAGTGTAAAATTCACACTGGACTTCAAACAGGTTGGATTCTGTGCCTCTCTGCTCTTTCTACAGACTCTGGGACCTTGATTTCCAAATGAAATGCAAAAAGTCCTTTCATCTGAACGAGCGCTATGGACCACTGAGCAGCAGTCCACTTATTTTTTTCTCTTCAGCTCAGGTAAGACTCTTCTGATGTTGTCTCTGGCTCAGGAGTTGATTGATATTTGTAATGCAACAGTTGCAGCCCATTTCCTGAAGACTTCTCTGCGTGATGGCTCATGATGGACTGACATCAGCTGAATCCGCTCCTTGTAAAGCTCTCCCGAGTTCTTGAATGAACATTCCTTCATTATTAAATGCTGTGGTCATTCCTCTGGTTTGTGCGTCTTTTCCTACTTTTCTAATCCAACTTTGATACAGAACTTTTCTTTTCTTCTACCACCGTCTGCGGTTCCCTGTGGATGGCCCTGATAATACTCATCTGGATACCTTTCGTGTTAACATCTCTCCTCCATAATTGTGGTTGCTTATACTGAATAAGCTAGTTATATCCAATGGTAATTTACTTAAATTCACAATGAAATACTGTAACATTTTTCATTTTTTTGCTTGAAACATTGGAGTTTCCATGTAATGTGTCTACAGTATACCACATTTTTACATCCTCAAGTAATGTATGTAAAGTTTTAGTTCATGGCACTCTTAATTTTTTTAAAAATGCACAATGTTGTATTTAGTTGTATTTGTTGTATTGTATTTAAGGCACATATACATGCCTTATGTTAAGAAACACTTTGAGGTAATAAAAGCAATAAACGACTTTGCTTTTTTTTCCCCGTTTGTCTGTTGTAGGTTGCAGGTGTTAGCATAAAGAGTGGCCATGCCAAACAAAGGTCAGGGTTTGTAGAATCACAGATTAAAGACTTTAGCTAAAATGTTAAGCTTGTTCTGCAATCGTCTATTGTTGGTCTCACAGTACAGCTGCTCATGTTTTGTTTACCTTCATTTTGCATTAGCAAATGACTGAGGTTTGGTTAATAGGAACTGCAAGTACACACATTATTGTCGCCTCCTTTTTGTGCGCAGAGGTTTTTAAAGACAAAGTCTCTCTCAAGACAAAGACAGGTCATTACCACACTCTGATTCAGATGTAAAAGCTCTGAACAAAAATAGGAGCCATTATGATACTGTGGCAATTTAACCAATTTCATGTTGTTTCTCTCTGTCTTTCACAGATGCACAGGTTGTTGTGCTTAGACCCACACAGATACACACAGGCCCGTGCACTCACCCACACCGAGCCATAATCTTTCTTACTGCATCTAGCGATATGAGGAAAACTGACTTTTCCACATCAAGATCGAGTGGGGGGAGGAAAGGCATTATCAGCACCAGAGAAAGATAAGAGTTACGTCAGTAGGCTAGGAGTCTTGTGTAAAAATCCAAAGGTCACCCGAGCTTGACTTCACACCGGCAGACATGGAGACACTGAAGGTCAAAGAGAATGAAGGAGTAATCCATTCACAAGGATGACAACCAACACCTACAGTTTCACTCTGATCCATTTCCTTGCAGACACAGTGCTTTTTCCATCAGGAGGTATATTTCTCTCAGATTGTTTATCCTTTTGTGCTTTTCTTCATGCCAGAAAATACGTAGGGATTGTTTTGTATAGGTAGAGAGGAAAAATTACAACTACTGGTAGTACCCACCAAGACAGGTGACCAAGACAACGAGAAGCAGCAACAGTAATTAAAAAGACACCTGAGGCTGAGCATTGAACCCTGGTCATATCAAGAAGCATATTAATTCTACCGGAGCAGCGTGGATAAGTGGGGCCCCTGGGCGCTGCACACTCCGAATATAATCACGAAGACACTGCCTTCGATAATGTAATAAAATATACAATATAACACTGAGCTGTGAAACGTATGTAAACAACCCAGCAGCAAAGACAATCCTGAGGATGGAAATTTCAAAGGTTTTGTAAGGTAAGGCCTTGTAGATGATGCGGTTTATCAATTCACGAGGTATCTGTTTCAGTAAAAATTGAAATGTGATCAAATCTTGCACAAAAAAAACAAACAAATCCTATCCATCCAATTTCTGCTCGATAACCGAAAAGAAGAAGAAAAAAACAGTTCCTGAAACACTATGTTTGTTGTAAAATAATATAATAATGTTATTATAGTAGCAATTCTCCAGGAAGAGAATTAACAAACATGCCTCAGCAACCCTTTCTTTTAACATTGAGCTTGCATCTGAAGAGCACCTGTCAGATTAGCCTTAAGAGCCTTGCAGCACTTCAGTTTTCTCTTTATTTGATATCCAGTTTCTGCATTCATAGCACTTATGCACACTTTTAAAATGATGGAGGAATGAATGGACATTGAAATTGAGCTTTTTTCTCTTCCTCTGGGGACATCAAACATCAAATGCTTGTGTACTGTTTTTGGACCCTACTGTGGACCATTTATTCCCTTGGTGCAGTTTGTTTGTGCAGCATAGGTCGTTCAATACAAATAAATAACCGCACCGAAAGGTCCAACTATGTAGTGCACTGTGCAGTTTGTCAAGAGTGAAAGTGCAAGACAAGCTCCTGCTGGAAAAACTGTACAGCAACCTAAAACAACAAAACAGGTTTTCTGATATCTGATAACCTGCAGTTCTTAAGGACTGAGAATCATGCTGCTAAAAAATGAAATAATGGAAAATTGAAGTCCAGACTGGTTATCATATTCAGCTTTTCTTTCCTGTGCTCTCTACTGCTCTCAACAGCAGAGCATGGGAAATACGGGCAAGTCTATAATTCTTGCCACTTCCCAGTGATGGCATCCATCCATTCATCTTATCTTCGGTCACCAAATCTGTTTGTGATTTTTATGAACATCGAGGAGTGGTAAGTGTGCAGCTTGGTGTCTTCACTGACCTGTAACCTCACACATTTTGCAGCCAAATGTAAAGCTGGGATGTGAGCCAGAACCTTAAATTTCTGAAGCCTTAGAGCACTCAGGATTTGAACTTGTACAGTACCATTAACTAGCATTGCAATAGTTTTACCTTAACTCATGAGAATGACCTTGAGGGACTAAGAATGTTAGCTTAAAGATAAAGGCGCTAGAACAGCTCAGGTTTAGTGGTTGAACTGAGGAGCTAAACCAAGGCCCAGATTATGATCAATAAGGAATACTTTAAACTTGGAATTTACTTTAAATACAGGACAAGATGGCTCTATACCTGGAATGTGCTCATTTACATTGACAAAAACTAGATTAGCTGTAAAATCAGCTGCAGGACTCTCTGAGACACCCCAGAGCGTTGACGGAATAAAATATTCCATGTGGGATGGAAATGATTTGGGATTTGGAACTGGAGAAGTAGCTAGGGAGAAAGACATCAGGGATTATGAATTTATTATCCATGGATTTTAAACCATTGTCACACATGAGAAGACAGGAGTCTGACCTAGCTGGACATTAAAGTGTCTTTAACATTCAAACTCTGTCATTGACAGTTTGTCTAATGTCCATTTGTCCATTTGGTGTGGGTAATACATGAATTCACAATAAGAGAGCTTTTTGAAGAAGTGCAAATCGCTCTGAAGCAGATCACATTGTGTCGTATTCAGTTGTGACAACTTTGGACAGTGTCCCAACTTGATTCTCCTGGTTTTTTTCTGGAGTTTGTGCTCGAAAACAGCTTTTGTTTCAGAAACCAAAACCATGCGAAACAAAGCAATCTTCTAGTATTCAAACTGAATAAACTGCAGGCACAGACAAACCTTTAACAGCCTCTTCAGTCTTTTATGCCACATTCTTTAGATGTCTTTAGTTCCTGGCCATTACCTATAACATCACCCCCAGCTTGAAGACAGTTTGCCACACAGTGTGGAACCATTAGGAAAGAAAAGTTCTCCAGAGGCTAAAACCCCTGTTTGATTTTCTCAGCCTCTCGCCCTATGACCCAGCCTCGTGTTAGCTGAGCCTAATCTGACAGGACGCTAATAGATCGTCTAATTAACATAATGTCCACCCATTAGGAGTGGTTAACCTTTGACTTATCATACTGACAGGGATAATAGGAGGAGCAGAGAGAAGCTCACAGATACATGCACTATGAACTCATGTTATTTACATATTTCATCACTTCTCAGTGCTGGACACATGTTAACGCAGCTCTTTTGTGTCTTTCACACGTCTCGACACACACATTTCCAATGGCTGATTGTGTTACTGCACCGAGTGCTTCAGTCCTCAAAGCTTGAGCCACCTTACGCAACTGGACCACAAATCAGTCGAGTTGTCGTCACTGCACTTCGCTGAACTACTGTCACACTTTCACTGACAGCGAGGAACTAACCCAGCTGGTTTCCTCAGAGATGAACTTTGGGTTGCTCCTTACTTGTGCAATGCCACACACACGCGCACACACACTACAGAAAAAAAAAAACATATGTGCGTTCTTGCTGCTGATCCTCCCTGACGTCTCATTCCACCTCATTTCCTCAGACCCCTGCTTCTTTCTAATTGAGGCAGCAGCGAATACAATTATGGTGAGAATCATCCCGGACTGATGTGAGGACGGATTACCGGGATTAAGAAGATAATCTGTTGACCCTCTGGCCCCACCGCAGTATGAGGCTGGGAAGGCAATTTGAAGCCGAAAGAAGAAGAGATAGGGGGCTTTAATGAGCGAGCTGACGAAAGCCTCTGACCACCGAGAGGCTCGCTTGGCGTGCCGCTGGGGGATTACTTTCTGCAAGACTCCCCTACGTAATCGCACCTAACCCCTCCTTCACTGCCCACACACCCACCGCTTCTCGAGGAATGTTCAGGAACGGCTCCATGAGTCTGCAAATAAAGGCAACACTCGTGCTGCATCATTAGTTTGTCATTACATGTGGTAATTGTGGTTCAGAAGTAGAATACAATCTGGAAAAAATGAGAAAAACATAAATAACCAAGATATTAACTTTTCCGAGGTCTCAACGTGCACAGTTTTCTTCATATCCTTTTGTGTATTGTTAGCATTCATACTACTTGTATCCACCTGAAGAAACGTAAGACCAATATTTTCTCGGCTTTCATTTCATTTCCATCAGCTTATGAGGAACATTTTTAGCTCTTTAGCTCACTAAAATTCTACACTGCACATTCAGCCACCTAGTCACTGACTTTATCTGTGTGGATTTTGTAACTGTGCAGGTAGTGTGCATTGGATTTATGTCTGTTTGCTGAAAACTGTCAACCGGAAAAGCAGTAAAACAACACCACAGAACCAAAAACTAAGTCAAACAAAGCAAGCTTTTACCATTTCTTTAGAATCACCTGTCATTGCAATCAGAAGTTGTATTCAGGAAATTCAGAATGGGAAGAGAAAAAAACAGATGACATTTCCTCCACTGGTTTAAACCAAACAAAATGAAGTGCAGATACAATCAAACCTTTAAGAGCTTCTTCAGTCTGATATGCTACATTCTTGAGATGTCTTTTGTTCCTGGCCATTACCTGAGAGTAAAAACGCTGCCATTATCACTTCCGTATCATTAGTTTCTGGGCCTGATAATGCCTTTTGTTCCTTTCTCATGTTTCTTACTGTTCTGATTCCTCATTTCTCACATATCTAACACTTTCTTCTTTGTGTGTCTCCTTTTCATTTCCTTCCTCGGGTCAGTCACAGTCAAACAGCCAAACACTGCAAATTATTGGAAAGAAATTTGACCTGTTATATGCTCATTTTTATGATTTTTTTCTGCATCATCTTGTCAAGTAGTGTGTAAAACTATTTTAAGTATTCATGATGAATAAAAACAAATATGAAGGGAACCACTGATGGGTTTTTTTTCTGTTAGAGATACTACAGAATGGTTTTATATAGTTACCAACTGTTGCAGTTTGTGCTAACTTTAATTTTCTGTTAGCAAACTCAGGAAATTTCTATATCTACATAGACAATTTTCAGTTTAATTTCAATTCTGTTTTCTTTATATAGCACAAAATCTCACAACAGTCACCTCAGGGTGCTTTAAATTGTTAGGTAAAGACCCCACAGTAATACAGAAACAGAGAGATCCCATCAATCACATGATACCCTATGAGCAAGTACTTTGGCGACAGTGAAGAGGAAAAACTCTCTTTTGACAGGAAGAAACCTCCAACAGATATATACAGATAACT